>NC_090257.1:4845980-4883485 GCF_037325665.1 Littorina saxatilis | reverse complement strand
TTAACTGAAGGTTTTACTGTCTGTACTGCCGCCTGAAAAACTCTCTTTTAGCAAGGATTTGTATGGCTGAACATTCCAGTCAAAATTCCTATTTTCATGTGTTTTAGTTGTTTTCCTCTAGAATCAACTGATTACATAAGTAACATGCAGGACGCACTATATATTATTGTGGTATTTAATGGTGGTGCTGTTATCAATGTTGAACATTACAAATTTGTGTTCATGAAAACTATTTTACTTGCAGCACTTCAAAGGCTACCACAATGGATGATCCATTAAAAACCTGTCCAATATGCAACGAACCATGTGACGTCGAGTTTAATACCCTGGGAAAGAAAGGATGTGCAAGTATGTTCTCTCTCTTGATTTGTTTCAATTCTTATGATAAATTTGAGTTTCTTAGTGTTCCGTATACTATAACGTTTGTTTGTTTGTTTGTTTGTTTTATGTCCTTTTTTATTTTGTTTGTTTTTGTTCTTTTGTTGTTTTTTCCCTTTGGTGTTCTTTTACATGTTGTGCTGTATTTGTAGTTTGTTGTATTACTGGGTGTCATCCAGTGAGACTTATCAAAGCAAGTGTGTGGGGTCATAGCCGGTTAACAAATTGCGTGCTTCTGTTGAAATGTCTATAAAAAAGAGTTTGTAGTGAGCAATGTTATTTGTTTGTTGATACAGGAATCAAGGATTCGAGCCAGAGAAGACAGAACAGAACCGTTCAGCCTACAGTTGGTCAAAGGGTGCATATCGAGTGTCGAAGGGATTACACCAACGACAATAATATCGAGAAAGACTTAAGACAGCAAAACAGAGATACCGATAAGACTGAGCTTGGAGAGCGAAGCACACGATCTAAGCAACACAGATTTGACTTTGCAAGTTGCTGCTTTTTCTGTGGGACTCGGGTAAATCTTTCCAAAACACGTGGACCTGATGAGGCATACAGAGTCAGAACATTATCTTTACAAACTGAAATTTTGAAAAAATGTGACGAAAGAAATGATGAGTGGGAAAGCTTGAATTTGCAAGAGACCTGCATGCGGCAGATGCTGTGTACCATATAACTTGTAACTGTAACTTCAGAGCACTTGGTCTGTCAATTCCCAAACGTTATAATGACAAGCCAGGTGCATACGCACTGACAAACGCTCCAAGCCGAAGTGTGGGTAGACCACCGGACACTGAAAAACTTGAAGCTTTTGAGAAAACAGCAGAATATCTCATTAACCACGATGACGAACAGATCACCATCGGAGAGCTTGTGCAGAAAATGCAAGAGTTCAGTGGAGGGGTTGGTTACACCACCAAATGGATGAAGGAAAAGCTCTTGGAGAGATTTGATGAAAAAATCATCATAGCGAACATTCTGGGCAAGTCTAATGTTGTAACATTCCGCACAACAGCTAAATCCATTCTTCATGATTTCTACAGTTCTCCGAAGACTAATGACGACGAAAGTGAAAAACTGAAGCTGGTGAAAGCTGCTGCAGCACTGATAAAGAATGAAATAAAAGCTGCTTCTGCAACGACAAACAAGGAATATCCAACATCAGAGGATATTTCTTCAGGGGCGTACAACCTGGACTTTGTTCCCCAGTCCCTTCAGCTTTTCCTGCGTTTGATTTTCAGCGAAAAAGATGCTGACAATAAAATTGCATCTGTGGGACAAGCAATTGTCCAGGCAGCTCGACCTAGGGTTGTCATCGCCCCACTTCAAATTGGACTTGGAGTCCAAATGCACCACCATTTTGGCTCCCGATATCTGATCGATGTGTTGAATGCGATGGGCTTCTCGTCTTCCTACACAGAGGTGCAGAGATTTGAGGCAAATGCAGCTGTGTCCCAAAGTACAGATATTCCAGGATGTGCCAAGAATGTGATTCTACAATACGTGGCTGACAATGTGGATCACAATTCCTGTACCTTGGATGGATACAATTCTTTCCATGGTATGGGAATGATTGCTACCACAACTCCTGGAACACGACGAACAACGCCTATTCCTAGGTTGGATGTCACCTCCAAAGATTCAAAAGAAAAGGGAACAATTGACATCGTGTATTTCCAGTCAAAGGCAGTTCACTTTGGGAACACTACATACAGGGAACTAGAAAACCTGCGAGCTGTTGACCCATCTATACACCTTGATGTCTTGTGGAAGGTGGTGTGGCCGCTGAAGCCTGCAAGACCTTCATGGTCTGGAACGATGCAGGCTGTCCACAACGACCGTCACCCTGGTAAGTCGAGCGTTTTCTTCTTGCCAATGATCGACATGAACCCTGGTGATCTGACTTGCATTCACTCTACACTGCTGTTCACGGCGAAGGAAGCAAAGAGACATGGCTCGACTCCAGTGCTCACTTTCGACCAGCCCCTATTTTGGAAAGCCCATGAGATCGTCGCCAACAAACCTGATGATGCTGACTTGGCCTCCATTGTTCTAAGGCTTGGAGGTTTTCACATGGAAATGAGCTTTTTGGGCTGCATTGGACGTTTGATGGAGGGCAGCAGTCTGCAGGAGGTGCTAGAACTGACATATGCACCAACAGCTGTCAACTACATGCTTCAAGGCAAGGCAGTGTCCCGAGCAGTTAGAGGCCACTTTCTGGTTGACTCGGCTCTGAACGCACTCCTGACCTCACAAACGTTCAAAATCTCTCTGCCACTCCCAGACCTGGATGTGACACTAAGTGACGTCTCCATTGAGGAAATTGATAGCACAGATGTACCAGAAGATGTGCAAATTGCTGGGACAGTGGATGATATCGCGCCATCAGCAAATGAAGATGCTCCTGTCTCATGTGAGGAGCCTGATGGGGACCTTGCCCGTGCAGCCAACATGTGGGACTTGTTGATGAGTGGAGCTATCCCGCTAGGAGAAGTTTGCGTTGATGAGACAATCGCATCGACTCAGCTAAAACTAGAACGCCAAAAGCAAACCCTCAAGTGCCACCCCACAGCTGCACTGTGGATTCAGTACATGGACATGGTTGACATTCTGCGCAAGTTCCTCAAAGCTGAACGCATAGGAAACTGGGACCTGCATCTGTCCACTGTCCATGAAATGATGCCTTTCATGGCAGCAGCAGGGCACAACCTCTACACCAAATCCCTCCACCTGTATCTCCAGGACATGCTGCAGCTGAAAGAAACACAAGGATGTCTACCAGAGCTTCCAAGCCGGTCACCATGTACGCAGGACGGATCGATGTTGGGCAGGCCTTTCTACAGACAGATGATTAAGAGAACAACTAGCATTGCTCTTTGGAGAATGTACAAATATGTATTGGAGACTTTCTTTATTTCTATGACAGTGACCGGTGTGAGATGTTTTTCAAATGTACAAATGTGTATTGGAGCCTTTCTTTATTTCTATGACAGTGACTGATGTTGTGAGATGTTTTTCAAGGGACATAATTATTATCATTCCTGTTGTTTCCTGATTTTTTTCTGATTACGGAATGTGTTCACAGATATTTGTATTCAGTGAATGCATTCATTGAGTGTTTTATGACTGCTTTGATGCTCAATTCTGCAGTCTGCAGTCGACCAATGCATGACTAACGCTGTGAATACATTATTGGTCAATAATGTTTATGAATGTTGTGCAATGTTTGTGTAATGATGTTGGAGTTATGTGCTTTGAATTTAAAATGTTGTCGATTATTTGATTATGTGATGCTTTATCTAATCAATTGCCTTGTTTACGTTTGTTGTTTCATTGCTTGTGTTTGAATGGTTTGCTTTTGTATACCCTGCTCCCTTGTCACGCGGTAGACTATCCAGCGACTTCCTGACATCATTCATCTTACTTTTCTTAGTTTACACTGCAAACTTTGTGGCCTTTTTACATGTTGCTTGAGTGCGCTTTCATTCTCCTGTACAGGAATACTTATGTTTTTGTAGAACAAAACCTTCACAAAGATGATGTTTGGTTTAAAATGAGTACAGTATTCTACTTTTAGTTGAAAACAATAAATATGACCTTGTGTACCAATTACTTTGGAATTTCCCCTGTGTGTGTGTGTGTGTGTGTGTGTGTGTGTGTGTGTGTGTGTGTGTGTGTGTGTGTGTGTGTGTGTGTGTGTGTGTGTGTGTGTGTGTGTGTGTGTGTGTGTGTGTTTAGTGCGTGTATAAAAAAAATATTCGTTATGCTGCTGAAAATGATTACACAGCCTTCACTTCACGCATAAACAACAAATTTGACCTTATGACCCAATGACCTTGACCTTTTGATTTTTAATATCTTAGACATTTTTTTATATTGTAATCATAAACTGTGACTTGCATGTTATATTTGATGTTCGTGGTGTCAAAACAGTTCAGACAATGTAAAAAACGTAGAATCGCTTTGTGACAAAATACACACTGACAAACACACTTGATAACTTTTTTAAAAATAATTATATTTTTCTCGATTTTTGACCAGACATACTACAAACATAGCAGAACATGAATCTGAAAACAGAAATTCTTTAGCAATAAATCCTTGGTTATGGTGCCATTTTCCGTAGACTGACTAGGCAAATACGTCCTACCCTGAGAGCACAGGGGGGAGGATTTGCCGGGATCCCACCCGGAGCTAGGGTTTTGATGCGCCCATAGTCGCATTAGATGAGTCCCGTCGAAGGGCGATGGAGCATTTCGAAGAGAGTAGCAGTGCCGCCTGCTTCCCCACTCCACCCTGGTAGGAAACACCGCCAGTTTGGTCCGCGGCCGCAAGCGGCTGGTCTTCATATCTGAAGTCCGTTCCCCTATCCGCCACCTGGGGACGCGCTGGGTTGGGGGTGGTCGCCCCACTGAAAGTCCCACACTGGGTTAAAGACGTTCAGCCTGTCCCAGTATTCAGTTGGCCGCTGTCAGCGTGAGTTCGATCCCAGGTTCGGCGGAAATTTATTTCAGAGTCAACTTTGTGTGCAGACTCTCTTCGGTGTCCGAACCCTCCCCCCGTGTACACTACATTGGGTGTGCACGTTAAAGATCCCACGATTGACAAAAGGGTCTTTCCTGGCAAAATTGCTTAGGCACAGTTAATAATTGTCTACCTATACCCGTGTGACTTGGAATAATAGGCCGTGAAAGGTAAATATGCGCCGAAATGGCTGCAATCTACTGGCCGTATAAAATTTCATCTCACACGGCATCACTGCAGAGCGCCTAGAACTGTACCCACGGAATATGCGCGATATAAGCGTCATTGATTGATTGATTGAATGGGGGTAAAAAGAAAGAAGAAAAAAACAAGTCGCGTAAGGCGAAAATACAATATTTAGTCAAGTAGCTGCCATTTTTCAGCAAGACCGTATACTCGTAGCATCGTCAGTCCACCGCTCATGGCAAAGGCAGTGAAATTGACAAGAAGAGCGGGGTAGTAGTTGCGCTAAGAAGGATAGCACGCTTTTCTGTACCTCTCTTTGTTTTAACTTTCTGAGCGTGTTTTTAATCCAAACATATCATATCTATATGTTTTTGGAATCAGGAACCGACAAGGAATAAGATGAAAGTGTTTTTAAATTGATTTGGACAATTTAATTTTGATAATAATTTTTATATATTTAATTTTCAGAGCTTGTTTTTAATCCGAATATAACATATTTATATGTTTTTGGAATCAGCAAATGATGGAGAATAAGATAAACGTAAAAGTCATTAATTAATCTTTAAGCCATCAAGCATCTTGAAATGCAATACCGAACCCCGGGCTTTGTCGAAGATTACTTAACCAAAATTTCAACCAATTTGGTTGAAAAATGAGGGCGTGACAGTGCCGCCTCAACTTTCACGAAAAGCCGGATATGACGTCATCAAAGACATTTATCAAAAAAATGAAAAAAACGTATGGGGATATCAATCCCAGGAACTCTCATGTCAAATTTCATAAAGATCGGTCCAGTAGTTTAGTCTGAATCGCTCTACACACACACACAGACACACACACACACACACACACACGCACATACACCACGACCCTCGTTTCGATTCCCCCTCGATGTTAAAATATTTAGTCAAAACTTGACTAAATATAAACAAGTCGCGTAAGGCGAAAATACAATATTTAGTCAAGTAGCTGTCGAACTCACAGAATGAAACTGAACGCAATGCCATTTTACTCGTAGCATCGTCAGTCCACCGCTCATGGCAAAGGCAGTGAAATTGACAAGAAGAGCGGGGTAGTAGTTGCGCTAAGAAGGATAGCACGCTTTTCTGTACCTCTCTTTGTTTTAACTTTCTGAGCGTGTTTTTAATCCAAACATATCATATCTTATGTTTTTGGAATCAGGAACCGACAAGGAATAAGATGAAAGTGTTTTTAAATTGATTTGGACAATTTAATTTTGATAATAATGTTTATATATTTAATTTTCAGAGCTTGTTTTTAATCCGAATATAACATATTTATATGTTTTTGGAATCAGCAAATGATGGAGAATAAGATAAACGTAAATTTGGATCGTTTTATAAATTTTTATTTTTTTTTACAATTTTCCGATTTTTAATGACCAAAGTCATTAATTAATTTTTAAGCCACCAAGCTGAAATGCAATACCGAACCCCGGGCTTCGTCGAAGATTACTTGACCAAAATTTGAACCAATTTGGTTGAAAAATGAGGGCGTGACAGTGCCGCCTCAACTTTCACGAAAAGCCGGATATGACGTCATCAAAGACATTTATCAAAAAACTGAAAAAAACGTTCGGGGATTTCATACCCAGGAACTCTCATGTCAAATTTCATAAAGATCGGTCCAGTAGTTTAGTCTGAATCGCTCTACACACACACACAGACACACACACACACACACACACACACACATACACCACGACCCTCGTCTCGATTCCCCCCTCTACGTTAAAATATTTAGTCAAAACTTGACTAAATATAAAAAGGAGAAAAAACAAGTCGCGTAAGGCGAAAATACAATATTTAGTCAAGTAGCTGCCCTTTTTCAGCAAGACCGTATACTCGTAGCATCGTCAGTCCACCGCTCATGGCAAAGGCAGTGAAATTGACAAGAAGAGCGGGGTAGTAGTTGCGCTAAGAAGGATAGCACGCTTTTCTGTACCTCTCTTTGTTTTAACTTTCTGAGCGTGTTTTTAATCCAAACATATCATATCTATATGTTTTTGGAATCAGGAACCGACAAGGAATAAGATGAAAGTGTTTTTAAATTGATTTCGAAAAAAAAATTTTGATAATAATTTTTATATATTTAATTTTCAGAGCTTGTTTTTAATCCAAATATAACATATTTATATGTTTTTGGAATCATCAAATGATGGAGAATAAGATAAACGTAAATTTGGATCGTTTTATAAATTTTTATTTTTTTTTACAATTTTCCGATTTTTAATGACCAAAGTCATAAATTAATTTTTAAGCCACCAAGCTGAAATGCAATACCGAACCCCGGGCTTCGTCGAAGATTACTTGACCAAAATTTCAACCAATTTGGTTGAAAAATGAGGGCGTGACAGTGCCGCCTCAACTTTCACGAAAAGCCGGATATGACGTCATCAAAGACATTTATCAAAAAAATGAAAAAAACGTTCGGGGATTTCATACCCAGGAACTCTCATGTCAAATTTCATAAAGATCGGTCCAGTAGTTTAGTCTGAATCGCTCTACACACACACACAGACACACACACAGACACACACACAGACACACGCACATACACCATACCCTCGTTTCGATTCCCCCTCGATGTTAAAATATTTAGTCAAAACTTGACTAAATATAAAAAGAAAGAAAAGAAAACAAGTCGCGTAAGGCGAAAATACAATATTTAGTCAAGTAGCTGTCGAACTCACAGAATGAAACTGAACGCAATGCCATTTTTCAACAAGACGTAGTCAGTCCACCGCTCATGGCAAAGGCAGTGAAATTGACAAGAAGAGCGGGGTAGTAGTTGCGCTAAGAAGGATAGCACGCTTTTCTGTACCTCTCTTTGTTTTAACTTTCTGAGCGTGTTTTTAATCCAAACATATCATATCTATATGTTTTTGGAATCAGGAACCGACAAGGAATAAGATGAAAGTGTTTTTAAATTGATTTGGACAATTTAATTTTGATAATAATTTTTATATATTTAATTTTCAGAGCTTGTTTTTAATCCGAATATAACATATTTATATGTTTTTGGAATCAGCAAATGATGGAGAATAAGATAAACGTAAATGTGGATCGTTTTATAAATTTTTATTTTTTTTTACAATTTTCAGATTTTTAATGACCAAAGTCATTAATTAATTTTTAAGCCACCAAGCTGAAATGCAATACCGAAGTCCGGGCTTCGTCGAAGATTACTTGACCAAAATTTCAACCAATTTGGTTGAAAAATGAGGGCGTGACAGTGCCGCCTCAACTTTCACGAAAAGCCGGATATGACGTCATCAAAGACATTTATCAAAAAACTGAAAAAAATGTTCGGGGATTTCATACCCAGGAACTCTCATGTCAAATTTCATAAAGATCGGTCCAGTAGTTTAGTCTGAATCGCTCTACACACACACACAGACACACACACACACACACACACACACACATACACCACGACCCTCGTCTCGATTCCCCCCTCTACGTTAAAATATTTAGTCAAAACTTGACTAAATATAAAAAGGAGAAAAAACAAGTCGCGTAAGGCGAAAATACAATATTTAGTCAAGTAGCTGCCCTTTTTCAGCAAGACCGTATACTCGTAGCATCGTCAGTCCACCGCTCATGGCAAAGGCAGTGAAATTGACAAGAAGAGCGGGGTAGTAGTTGCGCTAAGAAGGATAGCACGCTTTTCTGTACCTCTCTTTGTTTTAACTTTCTGAGCGTGTTTTTAATCCAAACATATCATATCTATATGTTTTTGGAATCAGGAACCGACAAGGAATAAGATGAAAGTGTTTTTAAATTGATTTCGAAAAAAAAATTTTGATAATAATTTTTATATATTTAATTTTCAGAGCTTGTTTTTAATCCAAATATAACATATTTATATGTTTTTGGAATCATCAAATGATGGAGAATAAGATAAACGTAAATTTGGATCGTTTTATAAATTTTTATTTTTTTTTACAATTTTCCGATTTTTAATGACCAAAGTCATAAATTAATTTTTAAGCCACCAAGCTGAAATGCAATACCGAACCCCGGGCTTCGTCGAAGATTACTTGACCAAAATTTCAACCAATTTGGTTGAAAAATGAGGGCGTGACAGTGCCGCCTCAACTTTCACGAAAAGCCGGATATGACGTCATCAAAGACATTTATCAAAAAAATGAAAAAAACGTTCGGGGATTTCATACCCAGGAACTCTCATGTCAAATTTCATAAAGATCGGTCCAGTAGTTTAGTCTGAATCGCTCTACACACACACACAGACACACACACAGACACACACACAGACACACGCACATACACCATACCCTCGTTTCGATTCCCCCTCGATGTTAAAATATTTAGTCAAAACTTGACTAAATATAAAAAGAAAGAAAAAGAAAAACAAGTCGCGTAAGGCGAAAATACAATATTTAGTCAAGTAGCTGTCGAACTCACAGAATAAAACTGAACGCAATGTCATTTTTCAGCAAGACGTAGTCAGTCCACCGCTCATGGCAAAGGCAGTGAAATTGACAAGAAGAGCGGGGTAGTAGTTGCGCTAAGAAGGATAGCACGCTTTTCTGTACCTCTCTTTGTTTTAACTTTCTGAGCGTGTTTTTAATCCAAACATATCATATCTATATGTTTTTGGAATCAGGAACCGACAAGGAATAAGATGAAAGTGTTTTTAAATTGATTTGGACAATTTAATTTTGATAATAATTTTTATATATTTAATTTTCAGAGCTTGTTTTTAATCCGAATATAACATATTTATATGTTTTTGGAATCAGCAAATGATGGAGAATAAGATAAACGTAAATGTGGATCGTTTTATAAATTTTTATTTTTTTTTACAATTTTCAGATTTTTAATGACCAAAGTCATTAATTAATTTTTAAGCCACCAAGCTGAAATGCAATACCGAAGTCCGGGCTTCGTCGAAGATTACTTGACCAAAATTTCAACCAATTTGGTTGAAAAATGAGGGCGTGACAGTGCCGCCTCAACTTTCACGAAAAGCCGGATATGACGTCATCAAAGACATTTATCAAAAAACTGAAAAAACCGTTCGGGGATTTCATACCCAGGAACTCTCATGTCAAATTTCATAAAGATCGGTCCAGTAGTTTAGTCTGAATCGCTCTACACACACACACAGACACACACACACACGCACACACGCACACACGCACATACACCACGACCCTCGTTTCGATTCCCCCTCGATGTTAAAATATTTAGTCAAAACTTGACTAAATATAAACAAGTCGCGTAAGGCGAAAATACAATATTTAGTCAAGTAGCTGTCGAACTCACAGAATGAAACTGAACGCAATGCCATTTTTCAGCAAGACGTAGTCAGTCCACCGCTCATGGCAAAGGCAGTGAAATTGACAAGAAGAGCGGGGTAGTAGTTGCGCTAAGAAGGATAGCACGCTTTTCTGTACCTCTCTTTGTTTTAACTTTCTGAGCGTGTTTTTAATCCAAACATATCATATCTATATGTTTTTGGAATCAGGAACCGACAAGGAATAAGATGAAAGTGTTTTTAAATTGATTTGGACAATTTAATTTTGATAATAATTTTTATATATTTAATTTTCAGAGCTTGTTTTTAATCCGAATATAACATATTTATATGTTTTTGGAATCAGCAAATGATGGAGAATAAGATAAACGTAAATGTGGATCGTTTTATAAATTTTTATTTTTTTTTACAATTTTCAGATTTTTAATGACCAAAGTCATTAATTAATTTTTAAGCCACCAAGCTGAAATGCAATACCGAAGTCCGGGCTTCGTCGAAGATTACTTGACCAAAATTTCAACCAATTTGGTTGAAAAATGAGGGCGTGACAGTGCCGCCTCAACTTTCACGAAAAGCCGGATATGACGTCATCAAAGACATTTATCAAAAAACTGAAAAAAACGTTCGGGGATTTCATACCCAGGAACTCTCATGTCAAATTTCATAAAGATCGGTCCAGTAGTTCAGTCTGAATCGCTCTACACACACACACAGACACACACACACACGCACACACGCACACACGCACATACACCACGACCCTCGTTTCGATTCCCCCTCGATGTTAAAATATTTAGTCAAAACTTGACTAAATATAACAAGTCGCGTAAGGCGAAAATACAATATTTAGTCAAGTAGCTGCCCTTTTTCAGCAAGACCGTATACTCGTAGCATCGTCAGTCCACCGCTCATGGCAAAGGCAGTGAAATTGACAAGAAGAGCGGGGTAGTAGTTGCGCTAAGAAGGATAGCACGCTTTTCTGTACCTCTCTTTGTTTTAACTTTCTGAGCGTGTTTTTAATCCAAACATATCATATCTATATGTTTTTGGAATCAGGAACCGACAAGGAATAAGATGAAAGTGTTTTTAAATTGATTTCGAAAAAAAAATTTTGATAATAATTTTTATATATTTAATTTTCAGAGCTTGTTTTTAATCCAAATATAACATATTTATATGTTTTTGGAATCATCAAATGATGGAGAATAAGATAAACGTAAATTTGGATCGTTTTATAAATTTTTATTTTTTTTTACAATTTTCCGATTTTTAATGACCAAAGTCATAAATTAATTTTTAAGCCACCAAGCTGAAATGCAATACCGAACCCCGGGCTTCGTCGAAGATTACTTGACCAAAATTTCAACCAATTTGGTTGAAAAATGAGGGCGTGACAGTGCCGCCTCAACTTTCACGAAAAGCCGGATATGACGTCATCAAAGACATTTATCAAAAAAATGAAAAAAACGTTCGGGGATTTCATACCCAGGAACTCTCATGTCAAATTTCATAAAGATCGGTCCAGTAGTTTAGTCTGAATCGCTCTACACACACACACAGACACACACACAGACACACACACAGACACACGCACATACACCATACCCTCGTTTCGATTCCCCCTCGATGTTAAAATATTTAGTCAAAACTTGACTAAATATAAAAAGGGTTGGGGGAGGGGGAGCAGGTCGCGGTGCCCGTGCAGCCTTCACTTTCTCAAGGGCCGCGATGACGGGGTAAGAGCGTGCACTCTGATCAACATTCCCCGCACGTGCAGCCACTAAAGGGAGGCCATTCTACCTGGCGGAGATAACTCGAGAGTGAAGGGAGAGAACAACGTGCCGTTGACAAAGGATTACACTCGTTTCTTTTTTATCGCTACTTTGTAACGATTGTGCGAACAAATATTTGGCCTGAGTTTTGTGCGGTTAATCAATTAGGACTGTTGAAAACGGCCGTGGCGTGGCGTGTGACATTATTGACTTCTTTACAAAAGAGACAAAGCTAAACGCTTCGACGCCATGATTAGCGAGTTGGTCGCCATTGTTTGGTTCCTCTAGCGGTTTTCTTGTTCAGCGCTAACAATTAGCAGCTTTCTGTCCCGCCTTGAGATATTAGAAACAATAGATTTTTTTCTACGCAGTCTTCTTAATTCTCGCTAGGTTTAGAAACGGCCGCGAAACTTGTGAGTACAGTGTTTTAAACACTCGCTTTAAATGTGTGCATTGTGCAAACGATTGGCTTTTCAAGTTGCAAATACTGACTGAGAGAGAGAGAGAGAGAGAGAGAGAGAGAGAACCATGTTCAGTCGGTTTTAGAGCGAACCGGATCAAGGGTATGAACGAAACATGTGACCGTCTACATTGACAAATAACTTGAAATTACAGTTGCCCTAAGCCGGCGCTAATAAACTTATCAAAACTGTTCAAGGCGGAAAACAATTACCTTTCACTGACAAAGATTTTTGCAAAAGAAAACACTCACAACATAGTTTTAAACGATTTACAAAACAATTGTCACATGTATGCAAGTATATCAGTTTCCGTTTTTTCCGTCCAATCAAATGAAAGGAAAACGCGGCGACAGTTCCAAGCCACGTGGCGTGTGACATTGCAGCAAGCACTATGGTAAAGAGCAATTATCTCCTCCATCACGACTTCCTTCTAGCGTCAGTGCTTGAGTCGTCAAATGGTTTTATTTTATTACACAAATGGCCCGCGGCAGCACGCACCTGCCAGTCTATACCTGTGCCTTCCTCGCCGTCTTGTATCACTCAGCCAATCGCCGCCATTAGGACTAATTGTGCACAAAGGGACAGAACTCCAACGGCGTAGAACTGTACCTCCCTTTGGGAAATTAAGGAAATACCTGAACTGGGAGCGTGGTAATTTGCTTAATTGTACCTGACCTTTTTACATTTAGTCAAGTTTTGACTAAATGTTTTAACGTAGGGGGGGGAATCGAGACGAGGGTGTGGTGTATGTGTGTGCGTGTGTGTGTGTGTGTGTGTGTGTGTGTGTGTGTGTGTGTGTGTGTGTGTGTGGAGCGTTTCAGACTAAACTACTGGACCGATCTTTATGAAATTTGACATGAGAGTTCCTGGGAATGATATCCCCGGATGTGTTTTTCTTTTTTGCGATAAATGTCTTTGATGACGTCATATCCGGCTTTTTGTAAAAGTTGAGGCGGCACTGTCACACCCTCATTTTTCTATTAAATTGATTAACATTTTGGCCAAGCAATCTTCGACGAAGGCCGGACTTTGGTATTGCATTTCAGTTTGGTGGCTTAAAAATTAATTTATGACTTTGGTCATTAAATATCTGAAAATTGTAAAAAATTTTTTTTTATATAAAACGATCCAAATTTACGTTAATCTTATTCTTTATCATGTTCTGATTCCAAAAACATATAAATATGTTATATTTGGATTAAAAACAAGCTTTGAAAATTAAAAATATAAAAATTATGATCAAAATTAAATTTCCGAAATCGTTTCAAAAACTATTTCATCTTATTCCTTGTCGGTTCCTGATTCCAAAAACATATAGATATGATATGTTTGGATTAAAAACACGCTCAGAAAGTTAAAACGAAGAGAGGTACAGTAAAGCGTGCTATGAAGCACAGCGCAACCGCTGCCGCGCCAAACAGGCTCGTCACTTTCACTGCCTTTTGCACTAGCGGCGGACTACGTTCAGTTTCATTCTGTGAGTTCCACAGCTTGACTAAATGTAGTAATTTCGCCTTACGCGACTTGTTTAATGTCTTGATGATGGGGAGAGCGACTGTGAGGAGTTCGGTTTGATTTTCATATCGCTATCGTCTCCTTTACGACTTGATAAATTGTTTATCACCCTCTTTCAATCCGTTGACTGAGCTTGAAGGCTGAGTGAGTGTCAGTGTGTCTGTGTGTGTGTGTTAGGGGGTGGGGGTGGGGAGAGAAGATGATGAATATATTTATTTGTAAACGCGTCTCTCAAGAAGCATTGTTAGGTTTAGGTTTGTGAGATAGGTTTGTGAACACATCAATCTATACTTTCGTCTTCCCGCAGTGTCTATGACAGTATATTGGATTCATTTTGTCGCCCCCCCCCAAAAAAAAACAAAAAAAAAATTAATAAAGAGAGAGAGAGAGAGAGAGAGAGAGAGAGAGAGAGAGAGAGAGAGAGAGAGAGAGAGAGATGATGATGATGATGATTATTAGGGTTTAACGTCCTTTTAGACCAACTGGTCTATATTGGGACAGGTATTGGTAATACGTTGAAGATATGGTGTGATACTTTGATTCGAACAAGCCCGCTGTGGCTGTCTTCTTCGACACACCAGCATTGGGTTTGTCTCGTCAAAGTATCGAAATACGATCATGATAATCGGAGACGAGAGATGATGCATGCGTGTCTTCGTGTTTTCCAAGCCCTAAGACTTTCGCTGTGAACGTGGGATCTTTTTCGTTCGCTTAAAAAATACGCTTCTAGGTATGTTGCCTAGCCTCCACAAACATCTTAGGATTTGGCCAGTCCTTATCTTTGCCTTTGAGGCCAGATCGCTGACCATTTGCGTCAATGACAATTTTGTGGTGAAATTTAGCGCCAAGTACTTGTAACTGTTCACAACCTCTATGTCCTCGTTTCCGTACTTCCAGGCTTCATTTGCTGCCAAAAATCCTCCTTTTCTAAAAACGATTACCTTTGTCTTATCCAGGTTGACTGTGATGAAAAACTTATTCGTAAACTGTTTTAACACATCAATCTGTTTCTGTAACCCGGCTGCGCTATAGGATATCAAGAGTACATCGTCGGCAAACAGCAATATGAGAATCTGCATCACGTCAGGTGTTAACTGTATTCCATGTTTACCGTTTTGAAACATTTCAAGTGCCAGTTCATTAATCAGGAATGAAAACAATGCTGGTGAAAGCACAGAACCTTGAGGGACTCCACATGGACAACGGAAAAACTCCGATGGGCCATCGTCGGTGCGAACACAAGACTTCACTCCTTTGTACATACTTTGCAGGATGTTCAACATCTTTCCGCCAACCCCGTGCTTGCGTAATGCATTCCATAACATAACCCTATTGACTGAGTCAAAAGCCTTGCGGAAGTCTACGAAACATATGTAGAGAGAAAGAGAGAGAGAGAGAGAGAGAGAGAGAGAGAGAGAGAGAGAGAGAGAGAGAGAGAGAGAGAGAGAGAGTTCAAGTTTCAAGTTTTATTAGTCCATAACCCCTGGGGGCATTTTGAACAATAAATACAATCAATACAATCATAATATATACTAATATAATAAATGAAAAAAATAAAAACATTATGAAAAACTGTTACTAATTCTATTAAAAGTCCCAAATATTATGTAGCAATTTCTTTTTCTTAGTAGCAAACAGCTTTTTAAATTTAGGTGCAATAGGTTTTTTTCCAATAGTAAGGTGGTAAGAACTCAGCTCTTTCTTCTTTGAAAAAATCACAGACAAATAAATAATGGAATTCATCACCTATATCTTGTGATACACATTTGGTGCAAGTTCTTTCTGACCTCGGGATGTTAAGATAACGTTCTTTCTGTACAGGCAAATTGTTATTTAATGTTCTAAACTTCATCATTGAAACACATTGCTGATATGGCAGGTGTGTGACATAGTCTTCACATGCAAAAATATCTTTAAACATTCGATAATTCCAAAACATATTTTTTGTTCCAATTTCTGTAAACCATTTATGGATATACTGGTCATACAAGCTTCTTTTTACTTTCGTTTTAAACCATGCGCTTGAGTATTGAACATTTTCTTGAAAAGTCCAAAGGCCAGAGAGACCAATTTCATTTAAGGTTTTTTCAATAAAACATAAATAATTAGATTCAATCATCTTGTTGATATACAATTTATAAGTAAAGCAATACATAATACTTGAAAATTTATTTTTATGAATAGGACTAATCAGTTTATACCAATAGGAAAAGCATTCTACATTTCATATTAACATCTAGTGGATATCTTCCAAGTTCGCCAAATATCATAGCATTTGGAGTTGATTTTCTTAGTTTGAAAACAATTTTATAAAAACGCAATTGAAGTTTAGTAGCAAGTTCACAGGAACCAAAACCCCACACCTCACATCCATATAATAAGATTGGAGCAATCATTTTATCGAACAGGTCAACTTGTATGTCCACAGGCAGTGACAATTGTCTACAAGTACGCAAGAGAACAAACATTACCCTTGAGGCACGATCATATAGATTCTTCTGTGCGACTGAAAATTTATTGTTATAATTAATTTTAAGGCCCAAGTACATTACATCAAACACTACTTCGATTAAATTGCCATTATACGTAAACAATGGTTTATTTCTAATTTTACCTCTGGAAAAAACTATAACTTTCGTTTTGTTTACATTAATATTTAGACGCCATTTTAAACAGTATTCGTGCATTTTGTTTAAACATTCTTGCAGGTTTTTTTCAGACTCTGAGCAGATCACAGTATCATCCGCATACAGTAATAAAAACATTTGAAACAAAGCATTTACATCAGTATCATCCATTCCAACCACAATAGCCTCTCTTGACAGAGATTGTAAACCATTACTGTTTTCCAACAGAAAAGGCTTTAGATCATTTAAAAATAGAGCAAAAAACAGCGGTGACAAGTTTTCCCCTTGTCTAACTCCACACAAACTGGGAAAATATCCAGAACACTCGCTATTAACTTTAAGAGAGAGAGAGAGAGAGAGAGAGAGAGAGAGAGAGAGAGAGAGAGAGAGAGAGAGAGAGAGAGAGAGAGAGAGAGAGAGAGAAAGAGAAAGAGAGAGAGAGAGAGAGAGAGAGAGAGAGAGAGAGAGAGAGAGAGAGAGAGAGAGAGAGAGAGAGAGAGAGCACAATTTACACCGCAATCTATACGTTTGCCTTGCTTTGTTTGACATAGCGTCGGGGTTTCATTTTTTTCTCAGCAAAAGTGAATTTGTTTAAAGAGAAAGATAAAATCAGAAAAGTGCCCATACCGAAGAATCTATACCTTTGTCTTCGTTTGTATGACATAAAAGTACGCGATACGGAAATATAAAACAACAAAGACTAAACAAACTGGCCAATATCATTGTCATCGACTTAAGTGCTGATGCAAAATCCTGCCGCAGGCTATGCCGGTTTCTATCAGTTTTAATCAAATTGAAGAGAAATATCTCAGCGTCCGGAGAAGAGAAAAGAGGGAGTGAAGGAAAGGATAATAGATTGAAGCGAAGGAAGGAGTAACAAAGAGGTGGGAGTTGAGTAAAAAAACAAAACAAGTCGCGTAAGGCGAAATTACTACATTTAGTCAAGCTGTGGAACTCACAGAATGAAACTGAACGTAGTCCGCCGCTAGTGCAAAAGGCAGTGAAAGTGACGAGCCTGTTTGGCGCGGTAGCGATTGCGCTGTGCTTCATAGCACGCTTTACTGTACCTCTCTTCGTTTTAACTTTCTGAGCGTGTTTTTAATCCAAACATATCATATCTATTATGTTTTTGGAATCAGGAACCGACAAGGAATAAGATGAAATAGTTTTTGAAACGATTTCGGAAATTTAATTTTGATCATAATTTTTAATTTTTTTAATTTTCAGAGCTTGTTTTTAATCCAAATTAACATATTTATATGTTTTTGGAATCAGAAAATGATGAAGAATAAGATGAACGTAAATTTGGATCGTTTTATAAAATTATTTTTTTTTACAATTTTCAGATTTTTAATGACCAAAGTCATAAATTAATTTTTAAGCCACCAAACTGAAATGCAATACCGAAGTCCGGCCTTTGTCGAAGATTGCTTGGCCAAAATTTCAATCAATTTGATTGAAAAATGAGGGTGTGACAGTGCCGCCTCAACTTTTACAAAAAGCCGGATATGACGTCATCAAAGACATTTATCGCAAAAATGAAAAACACATCCGGGGATATCATTCCCAGGAACTCTCATGTCAAATGTCAGAAAGATCGGTCCAGTAGTTTGGTCTGAATCGCTCTACACACACACACGCACAGACAGACAGACACCACGACCCTCGTCTCGATTCCCCCCTCTACGTTAAAACATTTAGTCAAAACTTGACTAAATGTAAAAAAGAAAATAAAAGAAAGAAAAGAAAGAAGAAAAAGAAGGGGGAAATGGGAGAAAGGGTTTGATGAACGATTTAAACGAAAGATGTATCAAGAAGAAAAGAAAGTGGAGAAAAAGAGAGAGGGAAGGAAAACAACTACAGCTCTTCTTCATTTCCTTTGACACTGATCAAATTTCGCTTGCCCTGATAAGCCGGATAGATTTCTGTCCATCCGATTTGCGGAGCAGAGGCTGATTTGGGGGTGTGCTAAGCGGCTTTTTCGATGCTGGGGTTGATGTCGGGCGGGCGGAGAATTACTGGAATAGCCGCCACTTTGCGCCGGTAATTGCAGCAGCTTAGTCTGATGAGAACCGCTAACAAAATTGATACAGATTAGATTAATGTGCTGGATCAACTAAATTGATACCGTCTTCTTCTTTTGAGGAGCTGAACGTGTTAACGAAATGGAAACATCTTCGATTTTTACAGAGGGGCTAGACAAACTCAATACGCCTGCAGGCCCGAAGAAGAGTTTTCAAAGTTTTGTGGGAGAAATGTAATTATTGGAATGTTTTGTGTTTAGTTTTTGTTCCTGAAACACACGACGCCAACATTGCTCCCTTTTTCTTTCCGTTGTTTTGACTAAGAATAAAAAAACAAGAAAGGTAAGTTGTTGGAACGTTGTTATTGACAAAATTACGTTACAGTCACAAATATGTCGACCCAACGGTTTAAGTGAACAGACAAACAAATATCACAATAAACTTATCATATGATGAAGATGGCATGATGTATACGCACACAGAAGAACAAAACAAACAAGAGGGTTGCAGTCAGGCAAAGATGAGCACATCCAAAAACAAAGAGACTGCCAACGTTCCAAAATTCAGAATCAAAAAACAAGAAAGGTAAGTTGTTGGAACGTTGTTATTGACAAAATTGATTCTGAATTTTGGAACGTTGGCAGTCTCTTTGTTTTTGAATTCGTGGTTTTGTCTGTTTTTCCAATCGTTTCTACCGCCCCGCCCACCCCGCATTTATGTTTAAAAACCACGAACCAACATTTTTCTCACCCCATCCGTGTGCTATCAGTTTTTAAGGCTTGTTTTTTTTGTTTGTACAACAGCAACACTATTACCCATACTATAACTCAAAGAAGTCCGCCATTTGGTTTAGACACAAGACGGACGCAGTGGCGTGGTGGTAAGACGTCGGCCTCCTAATCGGGAGGTCATGAGTTCGAACCCCGGTTGCTGCCGCCTGGTGGGTTAAGAGTGGAGATTTTTCCGCTCTCCCAGGTCAACTTATGTGCAGACCTGCTTAGTGACTTAACCCCCTTCGTGTGTACACGCAAGCACAAGACCAAGTGCGCACGGAAAAGATCCTGTAATCCATGTCAGAGTTCGGTGGGTTATAGAAACACGAAAATACCCAGCATGCCTCCCCCGAAATCGGCGTAGGGTGCCTGAATGGCGGGGTAAAAATGGTCATACACGTACAAAATCCACTCGAGCTAAAAACATTAGTGAACGTGGGAGTCTAAGCCCATGAACAAAGAAGAAGAAGAAGGGGGTTTAAACATAAGTTTATTTTAACAAAAGATACAATCATGACATGTAAAAAAAAAAGTAAATTTTAAGGGGCTTATTGTCCGTCAGGTCTTAATTGCCTATGTTGGACATGAATTGGTTTATACGATTCGAGTTTTATGTTTGCGTGTTTAGGTGGTATCAGCCATCTGCACTTATGGTAGAATGACCAAGATCTTTAACGTGCCATTGTGGTGACACGGGGGTGGGAGATGGATACCGTCTCTGGGTCTGCACATAAAGTTGACCCGTGTCCGTCCCGGCCCGGATTCGAACCAGCGACCTCTCGATCACAAGTCCAGTGTTCTACCACCTGAGCTACCCGGGCCCCCATCATGACATGTATACAAAATACACAGGTAACAGCAACAAGCTAGAAGATTAAAGTGGTGTTCCTGCATGGACAGTACAACGAAAGGCGGTAACGGCTGAACAATTCGTCTAAATAAACCAAATCTAATAATAACATAATAAACGTTGCATAATGATTATATAAAAGAAAGACAGTAGAAGGAAGGAAGGAAGGAAGGAAGGAAGGGAAGAAGAGGAATAAAAAGAAGAGGGATGGGTAGGAGATGTGCAGAAATTAAAGTTGTTGTCCGGCTTGTAGAGCATTTATTCTGGTTTGCCCAAAAGCGGCCTGAACGTTCAATGAACGAGTGTACTGTGGAAAAAATGTTCCTGTTCAAATCTAGAGAATACTGTCTGTCTCCGTTTAAAAGGTGGGGGAGGTGAATGATGTGATTTCGTTATCCTCAACTTCCGGTCTGTCGCATGATGGTGAATGCTGCCTGTTTAGTAATACATTTTGTTTTGAAATAGCAAGCAAGAAAAAATAACTAGTCTAAAAAAAACAAGAGGCGAAGCCTTCAAGGCTCACGTAAGAAATAGACAAACAGTAACACAAACTCAATCACTCCGTCACACATACACACCCACACACACAGTAAGCTTGGGTGACACTGTGCAAGAAAGAGAGACACTAGATCTAGATCTGTCTGTCTGCATGTAGCCTACTTACAGGGAGGGACACGACTGCCAAATAGTCTCGGCCCGCTCAAAATAACAATGACCGAGACCACACACACCACGCGAGAGAGAAAGACTACAGGGAGGCATGCCGTCATGATGCATTAATTGACGTCAAGCACTTTTGACCGTGACGTAATCTTATGCGAGCTTTATCCATAGTCTTGGATAACCACTCACACATAGACTCGGAAATGTTAAAGTTTCTACCACAGACATACACACGCACAAACACACACACACACGCACACACACGCACAAACGCACAAACGCACAGACAGACAAAGTTACGATCGCATAGGCTACACTTCGTAAGCCAAAAAGTAAAAAAAAAAAACCCATGGAACAAGAAAAGAAAGAAAAGCATCAAGTCATCTGACAGGTGTCGTAATAATAAAGATATCAGTAAAAAAAAACAAATAAAAAAAAACAGAGTTAAAGGTACCTAAGGGGAAAAATTGTATGTGAAAACATACGATTAAAAAAAACACCCCCAAAAAAACAAGCAAGCAACAACAACAAAAAGAAGAAAAAATCAACAATGTTCACAGGGACACAAAGGCAGATGCCGAACATTTTATAGTCACTATCTCCTTGAAACTGGAAACAACGTGGGTACCTTTTCCACTGGGCACTATCGCCTTAATATTATAAAGCAGCGCTACGGTGGATGAGAACTAGCAGACGGGGTGAGAATCTGTCTTGCATGTCTTGGCGTGCCTATTTTCTCATCGATAAAACCGTTCATTTTTTCACAGTTAGCTCACACAACCCGTCGCAGCTGGCCCTGCTGTAGAAAAAAGTGTCTCTTCCTTTCCAACTAGAATGCCGGTCAGTCAGTGAGGAAGAAGAATAGGCAGACAGACGCTCTTTACTCATGCACAAGTAAAGTGAGAGAGAGAGAGAGAGAGAGAGAGAGAGAGAGAGAGAGAGAGAGAGAGAGAGAGAGAGAGAGAGTGAGAGAGAGAGAGAGAAAGAGAGAGAGAGACAGACAGACAGAGAGAGAGAGAGAGAGCGAGAGAGAGAGAGAGAGAGAGAGAGAGAGACACACACACACACACACACACAGACACACAGACAGAGAGAGACAGAGAGAGAGAAAAACAGAGAGAGAGAGATAGAGACAGACAGACAGACAGACAGACAGACAGACAGACAGACGGAGATGGGTGATAAAATGATAGTATTTTTTTTTAAAGTCAGAACTACAAACACTTCTACACAGAGAATGTTAACGTTGAAATAATAAGCCAATAACAATACCATTCGAGACAAGATTTTTAATTTTTTGAAAGAGATCAATTTTTAACAAGATTTATGGCGCAAGTTTGTCAAAAAATCTGAATTTTAAGGAAACCGCCATCATCCCTCCCCCCCCCCCCCAAACCCCCCCATTCAAATATTAAAAAAACACAACAAAGTAACTAAATACACTCGCGCGCGCACACACACTCACACACACACACACACACACACACACACACACACACACACACACACACACAGCACACACACACACACAAACACACACACTCACTCACACACACACTCACACACACACACACAACCCAGCACACACACACACACACAAACACTCACACACACACACAGCACATACACACACACAAACACACACACACACACAAACACACACATATTCACACACACACACACACACACACACACACACACACACACACACACACACACACAGCACACACAGACCAACCAACCAAGTCAACAAAACTCGTCTAACGGTAAAGGCAAAATGTGGTCGCAAAAACCACAGAACTCATTGAAAATGAAAACACACGAACGCATACTTTAAGAAAACAACAACCGCATGTACCACAAAATAGCACGTAAAAACAATTATGTTTGTCTATCATTAGGCAAACACATTCTGCAAAGCAATTAGCGTTTTGTCTGATGGAGGCGAATGAAGGAGGAAGGGGAGGGGGGAGGGAGGAGGGGGAAGAGCACGCATACAACTATAATGTGTCTGACGCAGGAAAAGAAAGGTTGGGGGTGGGTGGGTGGGGGGGGGGGGGGGTGGGGGGGGGGGGGGGGGGGCTGCAGCATCGAGACCCCAATCTGCTCAGCCCCGGAAGGTATCTTTGGCCAGCTCACGTATCAATTGGACGCAAACATACAGCGGCACGGCACTCGCTACCCAGTTAATCAGCCAATTAGGCGCCTGCTGCTTTTTTCGAAATTTAATTTGAGCTACCCGGCATCCATTGCGGCGATCACGTGGGCGCGTGCTTCGCGAGGCTCTCGAGCCCTGCCGAGAGCCCGGTAATTTCTGTGTTTCGTTTCTTCTTGTTTTCCTGTCCGCAATTTGTTTTTCCCGGTCGCATCTGTAGAAGCTGGGGCCCGCCTCATTTGCTGTGCAAACGTCGCCAATATGGCGGCAATTACCCTCCAACGTCGCCCGATTTAAGCGCGCCTGGTCGGAAATTCAGGCGGAAATTATCTCCTTGGCCAGCTCTCCGAGTCTGATGGGCACGCCGCCATGACAGAGCCACAGACAGCGGAGGGTTCCGGGCCCTTGTACGCGCCGCCTCACAACATGGTGGTCAGGGAGAGGCTTCAATGGCGGCTTGGAGAACTCTTCACTTCCGTTACCTTTTGACTGTTTTCGAGGCCTTGGTTGTGTTCTGTTTGTGGGTCTGGTGTGGCTTTTTTTTTTAGTGGTGCTCGACTGAAAAGGGGGGAAAGACATTTGTGGGTTTCGATGCGTTTCCTGAGATTTTTTTGTTTGTTTGTCTGAAGAAAGTGTTTGTCAGCCTCATCATCATAGAACTTCTATGACTTGATACACATAATGATGAGCTCTACCTCTTTCTCCGTCGTCTTGTTTGCTCGACGTCTGACCCAAGACAAAACATACTATTTGTTTGTCTTGTTGTTGCTTTTTAGATATTCTTGCGGGTGGAGGAAGGGAGGTTGGATTGATATTTTCGTTTTTCTCTTAAGGCAAGGGTCTATATTTTTGTTTTATTCTTTAAACCCTAATCTACTGGTGTTTGTGCCAAAGACACTAATACCAAGCAGACCGGTTCTTTGTTCACAAAGAACTTCACGATTGACAATGGCGTCGGGACGTACAACTTGCATTTCCGAGGCACCCTTTAAACTTTATTCTCTTTGGAGAAGTTGAAGAAAATAAGACCGAGGGGCGTTCCCTGTGTTGTAACCAAGACGCATGTGCAATGATTTACCCGAAAATACTCTAATTAATTATAAGGCCTTGAATAAAGGCACAGTCCTTCTCGTGGAAAATAATCAGTTCAGCTCACCATCTCAGATGTGGCCACACAGGCGTTTACATGCAATAAGACCACCTATCCCTCCACTTTGTCTCGTACTAAAATTTAAAAGCCTTTGTTCTCTATGTGCACAGTTAAAATTTATTGATGAATTAATTTCGAAAAAGTCATGCGCGTGTGGCTTTGTAAGAAATGTATTCGTGCAAAGGTTCCAGGGCCGGACCCAGGGGGGGGGGGGGGGGGGGGGGTTCCAGGGGTTCCGGAACCCCACCCCTGGAAAAAGCATGTACCTTGCTTTGAGTGGGGTTTTTTTTTTTCTTGTTTTTTTTCGCTGATTTGCCCCCCCCCCCAAAAAGGAGGAACCCCCCCCCCCCCCTTACAACTCATTTGGTCCGGCCCTGGGTTCCAATTCATCATAGCAAGCAGTTATAGGGTGTGGATTTTGGGTATGTGACCAATTGTTGGGATGGTCTTATTCCATGCAAAAGCATGGCCAGCTCTGAGATTGCGAGCCCAATGCATGGTTTCACGAGAAAGGATTGCCTTCAAATGAGCGTGTATACGAGAACAAGTATAACAAGTCGCGTAAGGCGAAATTACTACATTTAGTCAAGCTGTGGAATTCACAGAATGAAACTGAACGTAGTCCGTCGCTAGTGCAAAAGGCAGTGAAAGTGACGAGCCTGTTTGGCGCGGTAGCGGTTGCGCTGTGCTTCATAGCACGCTTTACTGTACCTCTCTTCGTTTTAACTTTCTGGGCGTGTGTTTAATACAAACATATCATATCTATATGTTTTTGGAATCAGGAACCAAGAAGAAATAAGAAGAAATTGTTTTTAAATCGATTTCGGAAATTTAATTTTGATCATAATTTTTATATTTTTAATTTTCAGAGCTTGTTTTTAATCCGAATATGACATATTTATATGTTGTTGGAATCAGAACATGATGAAGAATAAAATAAAAGTAACTTTGGATCGTTTTATAAAAAAAATATTTTAATTACAATTTTTAGATTTTTAATGACCAAAGTCATTAATTAATTTGTAAGCCTCCATGCTGAAATGCAATACCAAAGTCCGGCCTTTGTCGAAAATTGCTTGGCCAAACTTTCAATCAATTTGATTGAAAATTGAGGGTGTGACAGTGCCGCCTCAACTTTTACAAAAAGCCGGATATGACGTCATAAAAGACATTTATCGAAAAAAATGAAAAAAAGGTCTGGGGATATCATACCCAGAAACTCTCATGTAAAATTTCATAAAGATCGGTCCAGTAGTTTAGTCTGAATCGCTCTACACACAGACACGCACAGACACACACAGACACACACAGACACACACACACACACACACACACACACACACACACACACACACACACACACACACACACACACACACACACACACACACACACACCCACCCACACACACACACACACACACCACGACCCTCGTATCGTTCCCCCCCTCTATGTTAAAACATTTAGTCAAAACTTGACTAAATGTAAAAACAAGTCGCGTAAGGCGAAAATACAACATTTAGTCAAGCTCAGTCGAACTCACAGAATAAAACTGAACGCATTGCATTTTTTCCGCAAGACCGTACACTCGTAGCATCGTCTGTCCACCGCTCGTGGCAAAGGCAGTGAAATTCAGAAAAGCGCGGTAGCGGTTGCGCTGAGCTAGGAGTATAGCACGCTTTTCTATATCTCTATTCTTTTTAACTTTCTGAACGTGTTTTTAATCCAAACATATCATATCTATATGTTTTTGGAATCAGGAACCGACAAGGAATAAGATGAAATTGTTTTTAAAACGATTTCGGAAATTTAATTTTAATCATAACTTTTATATTTTTAATTTTCAGAGCTTGTTTTTAATCCGAATATAACATATTTATATGTTTTTGGAGTCAGAACATGATGAAGAATAAAATAAAAGTATTTTTGGATCGTTTTATAAAAAAAAATTGAATTACAATTTTCAGATTTTTAATGACCAAAGTCATTAATTAATTTTTAAGCCTCCATGCTGAAATGCAATACCGAAGTCCGGTCTTCGTCGAATATTGTTTGGTCAAAATTTCAATCAATTTGATTGAAAAATGAAGGTGTGACGGTGCCGCCTCAACTTTTACAAAAATCCGGTTATGACGTCATAAAAGACATTTATCGAAAAAATGAAAAAAATAACTGGGGGTATCATACCCAGGAACTCTCATGTCAAATTTCATAAAGATCGGTCCAGTAGTTTAGTCTGAATCGCTCTACACACACATACGCACAGACACACAGACACACACACACACACAGACACACACACACACACACACACACACACACACACACACACACACACACAGACACACACACACACACACACACATACACCACGACCCTCGTTTCGATTCCCCCTCGATGTTAAAATATTTAGTCAAAACTTGACTAAATATAAAAAGGTAACAAATATATGCGACGCTGAAGAATGAGTTTACCGACCAATATACCTAATTTAAAAAAAAAGAAGCTTTTGCATGGAATATGACCATCCCTCAACTTGGTCACATACCCAAAATCCACACTCTAATAACTCGTATATTGGTCGGTAAACTCATTCTTCAGCGTCGCATATATTTTTTACTTTTTTTTTATACTTGTTCTTGGGCATTTTAAATACAAAACAGCATATAGATTAAAAAAAAAAAAAAAAGAAGTAAAGTGAAGAGTATTATATCAACACGTCTTTATTAACCGACACACTCATCACGAAGGAACAGATTTTTGAACACTTATAGTTTTGCACAAAGAAATATTCCTGTAGTGTTAAACCATCATTCTCATAACAAACAAAACTTGACTAAATGTAAAAAGGCCAAGACTCTGCGCCTTCTGAGGCAGGGGTTTGTGTGTATGCCGTTTCTTGGGGGCGGGTAAAAGTAAACTCGCCTCAAAGAATTAAGTTCATAAACGACCTCATCAGAAAAGTAAACAACAAACAAAGTCGTTGTTCACGTGGGAAGTTCCAAACATCAGCCTCAGTCACGGCAAGACCGCGCGGCTGTTCAAAAGACGAGAACTAATTTGTAGGCCAAACAGGCGAATGGACACGGTCAACACGTGGCATTGTGAAGTGGCGGAAGAGGTCGCGCATTAATACACGGGTCAACACAGTTGCAGGGAGAGCACACAGACTTGAGGACAGGCAGACTAGACCAGCTTGATACCGATGGCGAACAGGGAATTCTGATTGAGCTTCTGAGCAATCCGGCGCGGCTCGCTTGATGCAGAAGGGGACCATGTGGTGGTACCTGCGATGTGAAAATTCCTTTCTCAATTTATGTGGTGTACTTTAAAGGCGCAGTAAGCCTCCCGTAAACCATCACAGATACGGTCAGGCTTTTACACACAGTACAAACACCCTTTCATTTAAACACTCACCGATTGAGAACATCCTAGGTGCCCTCCGTAAAGAGCGAACAATTTTCAAAGAATTTATTTTTGCGTGGTTTATCTTACCCCTGAGCCATTGTGAACCCGTGTGATCCAGTTTCCCTTTTTCACAATGTAGTCGTCAGTTAGTCATTTGAATGCGACTCGATGTGAGCTTATCTATACTGTTCAAAAAAAGAAACGCATAGTTGCTACTTGCCAAATTTGTTTTATTTTTCAAAAAAATTAACAGAAAATCCAATATTTAGATTATTTGTTTGAAATTTGGTATGGACACAGTTGAATGCACACACAGTTCATTTGCATCTTCAAATCAATCAATCAATCAATACGATTGGGTGCCGAGGCTGTCAAGTCAGTAGGGGGTGTGACTGCCTTGAGCAGCAACAACTGTCCGGCACCTTCTGGGCATGGACTGGATCAGATGCCGGATATCTTGCTGTGGGATGGTGTCCCACTCCTCCTGAAGTGCCTGCAATAGATCGCGGTGATTTGCCGGCGCTTCTTCTCGCCTGCGCACACGTCTGTCCAATTCATCCCAGAGGTGTTCTATCGGGTTCATGTCTGGCGACATGGATGGCCAGGGAAGCACCTGGACATGGTGGTCGGTGAGGAACTGGGTGGTGAGTCGTGCTGTGTGCGGGCGAGCGTTGTCCTGCTGGAATATGGCATCCTGGTCAGCCATAAGAGGAAGGGCGTGTGGGCGCAGAATTTCCTCCACGTATCGCTGGGCAGTTATGCGCCCTTGGACGTGCACCAGGGTGCTCCTTCCAGCGGTATTGATCGCCCCCCACACCATGACGCCTCCACCACCATGAACGGGTGCCTCATCCACACAGTTGGGCGCGTAACGTTCGTTTACTCTCCGGTAGACCCTCCTCCGACCATCATGTCGCTGGAGCAGGAAGTAGGACTCGTCGCTGAACCACACGTGTCTCCAGTGATTCCGGACGGTCCAGCGAAGGTGCTGGTTGCCCCACTGCACTCGGTTCTGGCGATGGCGGCGGGTGAGGACAGCTCCTCTGTGAGGTCTGCGAGCTCTCAAACCAGCTTCATGCAGGCGGTTCTGCACGGTCTGGTCCGATAATCGGTGTGGCCCGGGGAGAGCCTGGACAGAAGATGAGGCCGACAGGAAACGATTCCGGAGGTGGCGGAACCGTATGAAGCGGTCGTGAGCAGCAGTTGTCGCCCTTGGTCTTCCCGCTCGTGGCAAGTCAGCAACGGAGCCAGTGGCTTGAAACCTGACCCACAGTCTACTGATGGTGCTCTTGGACACGTGGAAGTGCCTGGCGATTGCACTTTGACTTTGGCCTGCTTGTAAACGACCCAATGCAATTTGGCGGTCTTCTCTGCTCAATCGGGCCATCTTTCGTCGCTGAATTGTCGTCTGATTTCTTTGTGGCGAACAATCCGCTTTTATGGGTTTTGGAAGACATGGTGAGAGCTCAATATTCCCCGAGTTTCACGAGATTACACTGAAGCATGACGAGTGGTCATGCCAAATGAGTAATTTTGACATTGTAGCCACTGATAACGCATGCGTCACGTGCAGAGCTCACTTGTGGCAATGGACGAAAGGTCGACGACCAGATAAACATTTTCTGCAGTTTGGTGGATATCCTTGTAGCCATATAACTAAATTAACCAAATATTACAAGCTATGCGTTTCTTTTTTTGAACAGTATACAATAGCACGTTTTTAAGCACGAAACAAACGGCTGTGGTTCACAAGAACTCTAGCGATGGCTTCTGACTGTTCAGGAGAGGAACGGCGATATGCCTCATAAACCGTCGTCTGCTACGACCCTTGCGTGACCCTGCTTCCGGGCTTTTCTTTTTTCAAACTTTCACAACTTCGAATTGCACTGATCTTGTCTTGATGAAAAAAGAATTCTTTTATGATTAAAGAATGTTTGTGTAACAAGCTGTCAATTTATTATTTAGATTTTAAAAGTTAGGTCTAGCGCAAAAACGCACCACGGTCCAAAAACATTCTGATAATCATCGATCCACGGCTATCGCCAGTTTAAGGGAAGTAACTCATTTTTGACCTGAGTTCAGGATGGGTCCAAAAAGTGTTCGAGACAATCTGCAAAATTAATTCTTTAAAAATTGCTCGCTCTTTTCGTAGGGCACCTAGGATGTTCCCGTTTGGTGAGCGTTCAAATGGAAGGGTGTTTGTACTGTGTGTAAAAGCCTGACAGTATCTGTGATGGTTTACGGGAGGCTTACTGTCCGGGTGTGATTTCCGGGATATTCATAACAGCCGTCCAGCACCAAAACGAGGCGTCATTGTTGTAAAGGGCCAAGTCCACGAAAATAAATTCTTTGAAAATTTCTCACGCTCGACAGAAAGCAGCCAGGATGTTCCCGTTCGGTAAGCGTTTAAATGGAAGTATGCTTGTACTGTATGTAGACGCTCGGGGAGCTCTGTGATGGTTTACGGGAGGCTTACTGTGCCTGTAAGAAAAAGTTGAAATAATCAAGACAGATAATCAGACGGACAGACTTGCAGGTCGATTGGGAAGTAATGAGAGCATCCACCACAAAACACACAGAAGAAACACAGGCACTTAAACAAACAGACCAGCAAACACTGAACACTACCGCCCCCCCCCCCCCACCTCCGGACATTTGTAAAATCTTTTTTTTAAAGGAGATCAAGATTTGTTACAAGATTTGAAGTCACAAGTGTGAAAACCTATGAGTTTTTCAACAGCCTTTTTGACCTTGCTGTAATTAGACCTAAATGGGACGGGCGCAGTGGCGTGGTGGTAAGACGTCGGCCTCCTAATCGGGAGGTCGTGAGTTCGAATCCCGGTCGCTGCCGCCAGGTGGGTTAAGAGTGGAGATTTTTCCGATCTCCCAGGTCAACTTATGTGCAGACCTGCTAGTGACTTAACCCCCTTCGTGTGTACACGCAAGCACAAGACCAAGTGCGCACGGAAAAGATCCTGTAATCCATGTCAGAGTTCGGTGGGTTATGGAAACACGAAAATACCCAGCATGCCTACTCAACGAAAGCGGGGTGAAGCTGACTATGCTCTCAGAGTATAGTGTGGGGAACCCAAATGGGCAAACGAGCTCACACGTAACCAGACAATTCTGGAACGCTGAAGAAGAAGAAGACCTGAAAGGAAGTTGTTACAGTCGAAGCTGACTAAATAACGACCTCCCTAGGGACCGACCAAAAGTGGTTAGTTTGTTGGTTAGTTAGTTAGTTAGTTAGTTAGTTGTTGCTTTTTGGGTCCAGCGGACCATATAGGCCAAATCAGAACCCGTCACAGACAGTTGGATTATGTAGGAGAACAACCCTTTGATTATCCTCCCGAGTGGTCGTTGTGAACAGGTGTTCGCTTACGAGAGGTGGTCGCTTTGGGGGAATAGTCAGTGTGGTGTTAATGCGAGATCAACAAGGCCGGTGAGAAAAATGGTCTTAGGCGGGGAAAAAAACGATATCGTTCCACAGTCAGGCGGCAAGCAGACAGACAGACAAATAAACCCAGTGCCTTTGGGAAAGTCTTGTTCATCACCAACGTATGAAACTTGATTCGCCTAAACAGACAGCGACCAGTCACGTGTGTTCCGCTAAACTCCGCATTCACTTCGACAAAATTGCAGTTGAGACTCCGCATGTTGTTAAAAATCATGCGACACTTCTCAAGATCGGAAGTACAAATGTTTAGCGCATGCCCAGAGTCGTGCCGAAGCCTGGTTTGGAGACCAAACACTGTCTAATTGGTGTTAGTTGTCGGGCGGTGGTGTGAAGCCTGCAACAACCACAGAGCGAGATGGAAAGATACCAGATCATTATAAAAAGCTTCTGATAATCAGCAGGGAGGGAGAGTGAGGAGGGGGGGGGGGGGGGTAGAGAGAGAGAGAGAGAGGGGGTGGGGGTAGACTGAGAGGGAGAGACTGTGTGTGTGTGTGGGTACGTGAGTGTGTGAGTGTGTGTGTGTGTGTGTGCGCGCGCGCGCCGTGTGTGTGTGTGTGTGTGCGTGTGTGTGACTGCATTTAGTTCCCTTTTATGTATTTATGTATGTACATGTATTGAATTGTACACTTACTACAAGACTACAAGAGTAAGGGGGGTCGGGGGGGGGGGGGGTGTCATAAGAAACAAATGTACGAAGACTCATGTTTTCATTGATCTGGCGACTGTCTGTGGGAGAGCTACATGCCTTGCTGTTGGCCAGAGCAGACATCATTGCAAGTCCGATTTCATGACTGAATTATAAATATTTTGTTCGCCGGAGGTGATGTTGCTAATACTGTTTTTCTCTGTTTTACACGTCCATAGTAATAAGTAGCCTGGCACTGCAAACAGTCGTGTCCCAACTACAAAGAAAAACGCTTGAGATCTAGTTTTTGTGTGTTTTTCTTGAAAAATATAACTCGTATTGTAAACGGATTGTATTATCATATTTTTTTAATATTTTGTATTAATGCAATTAACACACGTCTTTGTATTGCAATGAGAATAATTAGCAGCTGTAGACTAACGTTATCTGTAACTGTAGATTCATTCTCCACAAGTATGCACCATTAGTTCTCCACGACAAGTACCGCCCCTTCACCTTGCCTGCTACAAAACGAAGAAGAAGCCCTGACCGTTGATAGATGAGGCACGCTGATTGCTCGTCACACATCATGTCAACTCGCCGCTGATTGGTCTGATTGCTTTGAGGCGCCATCTATCATACAACGGCGCATGCGCACGCAGTGCACCTCTGGCATCCCGGCTGCGCACAAACGATGTTCCGCCTGATCAAAATGAAAGGAAAAGAGACGAAGTGGTCTGGAATCTGGACTTATAGCGGCTTCGTGCCTTAGCGAAGGGGAAGGAGTACTTCAAAGAAGTTTGCAGGCGGGCATATAGGTCTGGCAGCGTGCTTTGTGGTCGCATTAATGGGGTCAAGGACGTTGCTGACATTTTAATTTTGTTGGCTACTAATTTGACAAATTACCGCACCCCAAAACGAAACGGCATATATTTGATTGTGTCGTGTTAAATGATATATATAGAAACGGTAATCCCGCCCTTACAACTGCAATATTAATTTTTATTGCACATGTTTTATCTTTTTTCTCAGACATACAACTCTCTGTCTGTCTGTCTGTCTGTCTGTCTGTCTGTCTGTCTGTCTGTCTGTCTGTCTGTCTGTCTGTCTGTCTCATCTCATTTCCCATCTCGCTCTCTCCCCCTAACTTTCTCTCTCTCTCTCTCTCTCTCTCTCTCTCTCTCTCTCTCTTTTTGAGTTCTCCTTATGTAATTCCTTAAATGCACATTGTGTTGCATTCTGTACAATGTATTTCTGTATTTTATATGATTGAATTTATATTTGTAATGTGCGTCTGTCTTTATGTGTTGTATAAAGGACAGGTTGGAAGAATAGGCTTTGCCTAAAACCTTTATCCTTTTGTAATAAAGTTCTGAGTCTGAGTCTGAGTCTCTCTCTCACTCTTTCGCTCTCTCTCTGTGAATGTTTAAGAGTTACCCCATTTAAACGCCCTCTTATCTTAATGCATTCTTTGGTTAAAAAACTAACTGATAGACATGGTTCCACCATTACTACGCATTGGTTTATTTAAAATAATAAGTTGAAACTGTTCAGGTTAATTAACTAGTCTGAAATTCGATCATTTCCTTTAGCACAACAAAATCTGTCAAAGAACAGTTGCAAAAACACCTTTGTTGTGCACAAAGTAATCCCTGAAATGCTTCTGTGGAAGATTGTGAGATTTTGAAAGGATTTAATGAGAAACGACGCCGATTTAAGAAAGCAGGGCTCCCCAAAGGGTGCGTCCCTGTGTATATACTGTACCCAGTGGAAGCAAAAAACAAAACAGAACAACAACAACAACAACAACAACAACAACAACAACAACAACAACAACAACAACAACAAAAGCATGAGACATTCTTGAAGCGGGTCCCATGACGCACTAAAACTGAAAAAAAGCGGGTCCGGAACGCATCAAATTTGTGGTATCATGCCGTACTGATTTTCAGACTGTATAGTTGCCTGCTTATTTGCACACAGAATGGACAATAACGTACACTTGGTTGGATTTCGGAGACGAGAAAATGTTCTGCGTACATCTGTACCATCGCGAATTTACAGCGTAAATCTAGCCAATACAACAAACACAGAACTTAAAAAAGTCATCCTGGTCTTTGGACCCTCCAAAGTTCCGTTGTGGGGGTCTTTGGACGTCATAACAATTGGGGGTCCCGGGACCCGGTGACGTCCCGACTCGCCCCTCCCATTTCGCCCCCTCCCATCTCGCCCCCAATTCTCTCGGGTTTTGCCAGAGAGGCAATTCGCCCCCGCTCGTAATAATCCATCTTTGTTTTCACACACACTTACACACACACACACACACACACACACACACACACACACACACACACACGCATACACACACGCACGCACGCATACACGCACGCACGCACACACGCACGCACGCACGCACGCACGCACGCACACACACACACGCACACACACACACACACACACACCACTTTTTTCTCTACGACTAGTAGTCAACCCCCGAAGAGCCTTTGTGAAGTGACTTTCACACTGATCGCTACAGAACAGAACTCAGATAAAAACAAGAGGCGAAGCCATCAAGGCTCACGTAAGAAATCGACAAACAGTAACACAAACTCAATCACACACACACACACACACACACACACACACACACACACACACACACACACACACACACACACACACACACACACACACACACACACACACACACACACACACAGAAAGAGCATAGGTGAAACTGTGCAAGAAAGCGAGACACTAGATCTAGATCTGTCTGTCTGCATGTAGCCTACTTACAAGGACACGACTGCCAACTAGTCTCGGCGCGCTCAAAATAATAATGACCGAGACTGTCAGTACTTCCTTCGCGTGACGTCTAACCCTCTTACGTCATAATGTGACGTCAATGTAATGTGACGTCTTCAAATGTTAGAGTTTCTACCACAGACATACACACGCACAGACGCACGCACGCACGCACGCACAGACAGACAAAGTTACGATCGCATAGGCTACACTTACGTGAGCCAAAAACTAAGGTAAACTAGTCATTTTTTAATATTTTTTTTATAAATTGTTGTGTACGAGAAACGTCAAAAATAAACATGACTTCATCGCAAGGAATACGCGGGGACGAATTGCCACTGATTGCGGCGGCGAGTTGACACCCCAGACATGTTGAAAGCAAGCAGCGAGTGAAATCGGCTACTAGCCTACTAAGGCCAAACAAAAATATATGTTGGTTTAGGGTAACCCGACCCACCCTATTGTTTCCCGACGACCCTAAAACTTTTTTTCATTTCTAAAAATAACACCAACAAACCCCACCTCCGGCACATTTTGCGAACCATACTGAGACTTAAAAAAAAAAAAAAAAAAGCCGACCTATTTTTGAAGGTCATGTAATCCTAAACCAACATATATTTGTGTTTGGCCTAAGCGGGGGCGAGATTGGAGGGCCGGCGAGTCGGTACCTCGCCGAATCTTCTAGGTTGAGCGTCTGTGAGTCTCATACGTGTCTTCTTGGCCCTCTCTTGAAGTAAAGAAATATCTTACGTGAAAAGCGAAACAAAGTCCGAGAAGACGTCAAAATGCAAATTATTGTGTCACGTAAAAATTATGTCACTTCTTCTGCATGTCTTCCGAGGAACAGGTCGAAAAATGGTTGCGAAGAAAACAAACCTACGCTTCTTTACAGAAATAATAATAACAAGAAATTCCTCCGAGGTAGGAAAAACACCCCCGTTGGTCAAAGGGAAATAACCATTCTCACTGCCACCAACTGAGAAGGTTATTTCCCTTTGACCATTAATATGTCCCTCTATAAGTCCTTGTAGAATCTTAATCCACCAATAACTCCCTAACCGTGTGTTTGACTGGTCCCAATTTTTGTAAGGACCGTCTCAGGAATGTATAGAACCTGTTGACCAAGTTTGGTGACGATCGGTCCGTTCATTCTTGAGATCTATATGCGAACACAAACAAACAAACAAACAAACAAACAAACACATCGAGCGAAACCTATACACACCCCTATACCGGGGGTGTAACAACAAGGTATCTTGTCCAGTGTTACTTGCGTTTTAACGTGCAAGCTTCAAAATCTCCCTACCTTCAAAGCAGACGACAAGCAGACGTCTTCATATACTTCCAAGGGAGGATTTGTTTTTTCACAAAGTCTTGCAAGACTCAAACTGACATACTTCTCCACGCTTCCTTTTCTTGTCATATTCAGCTGCTTCGCGGCAATAAATTGGGTGGTTTTCTCAACACGTCTTACTTATCTTGTCAGTCAAGACGCACGCAGAACACAGTGCTGAATAATCACATGCACTGATTGGAATACGAAAAGATCTTCAATGACGAAAGCTGAATTGATGTCACAATCAAACACGCGGGTCGCACCTATATCTCAAGAAATAAGAGTAGTGCGAAGACACTGCCCTTACAGTATGAGATCACTGCCAGACTGCAAGAATCGGTATCGTATTCCATTAACATGGTACCTCGCTTATAACTTGACAATGAAAGAAAATGGTTGTGAAGAAAGCAAGGTGGAGGTTGGGAAAGGGATGTGGTGGAGACGACATCACGAAGTTGAGCACAACTTAACAATATACAATGCACTACGGAAGTCTTGACGGAAGAACTACATGTATACCGTTCTTAGCTATAAGATATGCGCCTGAGAAACACGTGTGCTAATATTGGCTCGGGGGAGGAAGACAAACCACAATTCTTAAGTTTTGTGTTTGATGTTTTTGTGTGTGGTTTGCAACTGCTTAAAAGGATTGACCCAAAATCAAAGTGCCGCTTCACGTGTTAGAAAACGTGGCACTTGGAATCACCAAATCAAATTTCTTAGCTTTTAACGTTCAATTACGCTGGTGTATAGCCCTAGAGCAAACAAATCAATAAGACCAAATCGCCCAAGGTCCACACGGTATGTCTGTCAATCGGTGAAGTAAGTGAATGTATTTGAAAACGTTGCAGGCTCGAGAAAGTCATAGAAAATACAGAGATAGAAAATATGAGATAATTGTTTTCATTTGATATTTTTCGAGGGTTATAGAATAAGCATGTATCGTACTTTTTTGTGTGTGTTACACGTGCGTCTAGCCTTTTTTTTAAATTTTTTTTTTAATAACAAACAAATATTTCAAGGCAAAATATCAACAGAATTTACAAGAAACCAACACATTGATTTTGATTAGCGAGAATGAGTTCATGAAGTAAAGAAAAATAGTACAGAGAAATTGATATAGAGGGGAAGAGAGATACAGATATGATATGATATGATATGATATGATATGATATGATATGATATGATATGATATGATATGATATGATATGATATGATATGATATGATATGATATGATATGATATGATATAATAGGATATATGATATGATATGATATGATATGATATGATATGATATGATATGATATGATATGATATGATATGATATGATATGATATGATATGATATGATATGATATGATATGATATGATATGATATGATATGATATGATATGATATGATACATGTGTGTATTTTTCCGAGGATAATAGAATAAGCATTCTCTTTCTGTTTTGCATCCAAACCTCGCCTTGGTGTGCGAAAGGAAG
>NC_090257.1:4823480-4843480 GCF_037325665.1 Littorina saxatilis | reverse complement strand
TCTACCACAGAACTGTCAAGACACCGTCAACCCTAATCCCCCTCCCTGCCCTCCTCTGCCCTCCCCTCCTTCCCTCTCCCTCCGCTGAACTTTCTCCTTACGGCTGGTTGCAGCGGGTTCCGCAACGTAGCTCCTCCCAATCTCCGCGGAAATATTGATCGTCTCTGCGTGCCATACTGTCGCAGCGCGCGCTCTCCACGTGCAAAGCCTTTCGAGGGGGTGGGGCTTAGGGATTTGCTGCTCCGTCTTACGTTCTGATTGGTCGCCAGCGAAAATTCCGTCTCTCTCTGCGAGGAACGTGTGACTGACTCGAGGAAAAGAGGGGAGAGGCGTTTCCAATAAATACGATTCCAACGGCAAGGATAATGAACAGCGACTGTGCTCAAGGAAAAGTTTAATTCACTGTTTTCTCACAAGCAAAGAGGGTTACAGTGGAAAACGTGACAGAAAAACGACGAAAAAACAAATCTCAGTGTTTGCCACAGAAAGCAATCGAGGAGAAAGCAGCCTGAAACGACACTCGTGTCTTTGACAAGTCTCGCTAACACTCCTGACGGACACGCTTCTTTGTCCAGTGTTCGGTCAGCTTCGACCGAGTGAGCATCACTTGCAAGACAGTGACAAAACGGCTCCAGCCTGTGAACAGTCCAAACATTTGTCTTTTCAAGTCACATCCTCCAGTTCAACGCCGTTCGGAACTACACGGAATTGAACTAACTTTTGTCTTCGCCAGTTTCAGACAATCAACGTTGTGACAGTTTCTCTTGAAATACTGTTCTTTCTGTATTTCCATGTCAAACTACGCTGGAACAACTAACCTCAGTACATCAATGGTAAGTTTCCAGAAAACAGTATTTTCCAACAGTGATTTATGCGAGAAACTTTATTTGCTTATTCTAGTATCACCCTTGAACTGACTTGGGAGATCTGCTTAATTAGCTCCTCATAAAAAAATTCACACACTCTTGTTGAGTGGAAGTTAACGATGTTACCTGGAGACAGTTAAAGGAGAGAACAAGCATCAAGCGCGACACCTGGTGACAGGAAAGACAACTCGCTGAACTGCGCCGCACACGCTCGTGAAGTGACAAGGGTAACGGGTAGGTTGTTTGTACACCCTTCCAACACTCTTAGCCACCCGACTGACAAGGTACCCGACTCCCGTCCCACTTTGAAAAGTGCTGTTGACATTTTGTAGCAGAGCTGAATTCGAGGAGAAGAGATAGCGGGCCACCGTAGGAATGTCGCTGTCAACTTAACTTTGACTTCACTACCTGCGCTGTGTTGACACTCAATTAAATCTCTACCGTTAATTAAACGGTGACTTTCGATTCCTGGTTCAAAGTTGACGAGCGGTGAAAAACCCTGACGTCTGAACATTTGCGAGTTTGCTGATTGATAGGAAAAATCCACTTCCTGTTCAAACCAAGTTTCGTCAACAGGGCTGATTTGACAATTAATTAAATTGTTTGTTCAAGGTATAAATATTTCTACCTGGACAAAGAAGACTCAACACAAGTCTGTCATCAGTTGTGTGGCGGGAAAATTGCTGACAGTAAATTGAAAAATTGGAAAACCTTCCTATCATTTAGGCTTCGAATATTGTGGATTGCACGAACAGTTAATTTCTTGCCTCCGGATATTCGTTTTAGAACCACATTCTTCGTCGCAAAACGACACGTGCATTGATTGAAATCAAATCAAGGACAAAAACGTTGAAACGATTGCTTCTTTGCTGGTTTTGAAATCGCCCGAAAGCAATCGAAAGGATGCAACTAGGGTTGCAAATGACATATCTCACAAAATTATACAGAAATCGCTGCAGTCGCTTCGTGAAAACCCATAAGACTTGTCTAAACGTGACCTAGATTTCTGTGCTTCCTGGAAACAGCAGAAAACTACGGAGAATTTGCAGAAGCTCATAAGTTCATTGTAAACAGAAGAACGATATCATATACAAGCCATCATCAGTGTTTAGATTCTGCGATATTTATCACTTCAAGACATTTAGTAGCTACCGTAGGTCAATCACAATAATAAGATTCTTCGATTTTTAGGCATTCAGACATCAAAAGAAAGTGAAAGTTCTTCAAAGCACATCCAAGATGGATCTGACTGTGAAGAGAAAAACTTCTTACGACATCGACAGCCTCCTGGGCAACGAGTCCACCGTCACCATGAGAACCATGTCAGAGAATGACGTCACTGACGACATTGATGACGACAAAGATTCATCAGGTAAGTTCGGAAAAGATAAAAGACACTTAGCTGATGCGCGTGTGTAAAATGAATGGTATTAGATTATTGTCTCATGTTGCAATTTTCCCCCAAGCAATGTCAGTAATGTTTTGAATGGGAAAAAAATCTTAATAACATTAGGTCAGCAAAAAAAAAAGTTAATCATGAATATTGAAGCTTACTCAAACGGAAAGTTGTCCAATGCAATTAATATTGCTCTTGAAAACTTCCACTTTTTGATTGACGTCACACACTCCATTATCATGATGATATCGATAGATTCTTGTCACACTTTCAGTCGGAATTAATTTCGGATTTTATATTGTATTAATTGTGAAAAAATGCAATACTATGATAATGTTTATATAGAAGGCTTGAATAAAGTTGCACAGTACCGATAGCGACATGTTCAAGTAATTATGATATGATGCAATATGATTTAATGAATCATTTTGCTAGGTGATTTACAGTATTACCAAAAAGACTGTCTTTCCTTCTTACTTACTTTTTTTCTTCTTTCTTTCTTTCTTTCTTTCTTTCTTTCTTTCTTTCTTCGTTTTTTCTTTTTTTCTTTCTTTCTTTCTTTCTTTCTTTCTTTCTTTCTTTCTTTCTTTCTTTCTTTCTTTCTTTCTTTCTTTCTTTCTTTCTTTCTTTTTTTCTTTCTTTCTTTCTTTCTTTCTGTTTTTCTGTCTTTCTTTCTTTCTTTCTTTCTCTCTTGAGTCTTTAAGGTTAATGAAACCACGAAAAACTACTGAAGCATTCAAATAATATAAGTGTTGATTAAATATTCGCTAAACTGTTCGATTCTAGATTCTAGATTGTTTTCATCATATAGCATCATCATCACTTCAAAAGTCCAATAATTATAAGACTCATTTTTTAAGACCTGATTTTTCCCAGATTACTGGAGATCTTAAAATGTAGGTTCAAATAGATACTCAATGGGCATTAGAATTAATCAAATGAATGTCAATTATTTATTCGGGCATACTTTTTCTGGGTTTCAGCGTGTTCACTCTTCGTTGTTAAGCGGTTTACTGTAGTTAACGTTGTATAATGGATTAATGCTAGGTTGGCAAAATAAAAGTGTTTTCTCCTCCCTTTATATTGCAACCTCAAAGTCAAATTATATTCATTACGGTGGATCAGAACTACTAGTTTGCTTTTGGAGAACGTTTCTTTCAAGTTGTTCACATTTAAGACTCAGCAGCTGCTTCTTATACATTTGTTTAGGCCAACAACAAAAAAATTAGTCTGTTTACGGTAACCCGACCGACCCTATTTTTTTTTCGCGCGACCCTAGACTTTTTTTGGCATTTGGGAACCCCCCCCCCCCCCCCAAATAACGTAAAATTATGTTTTTTTGAAAAAAAAATAAAAAAAAAATAAAAAAAAAATCCCGACCTACCGACCCTATTTTTTTGGTCTATGTTACCTATTTTTTTGTGTGGCCTTATACAGTTTTGCAATCAACACATACACCGAAGAAAAATTTAACAGATTAGATGAAATACTTAGTACAAAAAAGTATGGTTTTGTCTAGTAATGATGATAGTAATGACCAAACCGGTGTAGCCTACATGATTTATTTTTATTTTTATAAAGCGCATGATATACAGGGAGACCCTGCTGAAAGCGAATGAACTCTGGTAATAATTCCACTAAGATGAAGTCAAAGTAGATCACCTCTTTAATCCAACGTAAGATGACGGATGTTAATTGAACTCGGGTAGATATTCCATGCACAAAGTAAGTCACTTCTTTGATTCAACGCAAGATGACAGGTGTTAATTAATTAAACTCGGGTAGAGATGTCATTGCTCGATGAGCACAAAGTAGGTCACAGCTTTGATTCAACCTGAGATGACGGGTGTGACCTAAAAACAAGGCGAATAAGTCTGATTGGTGGGCTTTTTTTTTCTTCAAAAATCAAGAAACGACATTTATGCCACTATGCTGAATCAGTTCATTCACTCACACACATACACATATAAATACACACATACACACACACGCGCACACTTACGTACGCACGCACGCACGCACGCACGCACGCACGCACGCACGCACGCACGCACGCACGCACACTCACACACACACACACACACACACACACACACACACACACACACACACACACACACACACTCACACACACACACACACACACACACACACACACACACACACTCACACACACACACACACACACACACACACACACACACACACTCACACACACACACACACACACACACACACACACACACACACACACACACACACACACACACACACACACACACACACACACTCCCCTAAAATGGGGTACCACTGTATCGAACATTTCGTCCTCATTCTTGAATAAAGTACAACGCGCTGTTCTTAACCATCTGCCCGATTTTTGCCCTCACGGCCATGGCACCGTCATCGTTTTGCTACAAAGAGGTGTCAGTTACACAATCCCTACATAATCAGGGATTGTCGGCGGCAGTATTAGGACTGGATATTCATGTTAAAAACGGAACAAAAGAGACGTTGCTTGATTGGTTTTTGAATAGCATATTGCCTCAAACTTGATTTATTTCGTCGGTATTAAGTTTCTGTTAAGTGCATGGTATGCACACTAAAAAACAATTAGTGAGATATAGAATTACACGACATTCCGATGAATTCTGAGAGTTTGTCGATTTTTAAGAGCCATTTAAACAGTAATTTTATTATTCAAAGGATATTGGATACACAATTCAGCACGTAAAATCTTGTTTAAATTCGAGATTCGAATTGTTCAGAGCAAAATACGATCAAAGTTATCTAGATACGTAAACACTTTTCACGCAGAAGAGCAGGCACTTAACTATATTTCTGTCCATTGAAGTAATGAAACATAATCATGCATTAATACTTTTACTGTTTGTAAATGGTAGGCCTACTTAAACGATTCCTCCTTGTTATAACTGATACCATAACGCTGAAATTGTATTTTATCCGGTACTAAACTGATTCAATCCGTGGAGTGCAACTTAATAATTGTGACCCTCCACCACGGAATGAGTCGCATGTCACCTTTGCATGATTTTAATATTGTTTTTACATTTTCCTAAAGAGTGTTTTATGCTCTATCCAGTGGTGAAAACTGTTTTAGAAAAAAGCAAAAACTGTTTGAGTTATAAGCCTGTGACTAAGGTGACCCTCACACTGTTACCAGACACTCCCCGGACTTGTATTAAGCCTGGCGCATAACCGCGCGAGGTGACATGCGACTCATTTCGTGGTGGAGGGTCACAATTATTAGTGTTGCCTTAATACACTGTATTACACATTCTCAAAATTAAGTAAGGTTAGAGTATGGAACGTTTCATCATCGACAACACATTTACACTAGATTATCGATGAAGTGGAAGAATAAGATAACAATAGAAAAATAATAATAATGACGAAAAGAGAAACACTTTGTTACGGTTGTTTTGTTTTCTCCTCCAAAGATGGCTGGCATTAACATCATTGTTAGTCTCTTGTAGTTCTTCCACTTCAAATATCAATAGATCGACGTTCTGGTGAATCGTTCGTTTTGTGAATCATTAAATGTTCCATGCTTGGACAAAACTTTTTTTTGTTTTGTTTTGTTTTGAGTTTTCATTTTAGAACGGTAGCATAGTCTACCTGTTTTAGATTTCTTAATATGATTTGACCCGATTTTTAGTCATTCAGGTTTTGTTGAGTGAAACAAAGTCTTGCTTTGATACTAAGTTTGTTTTTTAACCTAATACTGAAGAACTTTTGTCAATGGAATGAAACAAAAATTAATGCAGCCTCAATAGTAACTTTGTTTTCAGTTGTTCTCGAATATTTCTGTCCTTTGGAGAAACATAATAATATTATTGTGACCTTAATGTTTGCTGGTTTTCAGATAAAACACAACAATTTCTATATATTAAATATTCAGTGACGCAGGCTGCTTAAGACATGGAATCATTACATAGAAACTGCAGTCAATCTCGAGCTCAATTGTTTTCTTGCAAACTCTGACCAAAAGCAAAGCAAAACAAAACAAAACAAAACAACACAAAAGTAAAAAAGAAAGGACAAGGACAAAGTCAGTGACGCAGGCTGCAAGCGGGCAAAAGACTTTGAATCATTACACTGAAACAAGTGTCTGAGGTTAAGTCCAGGAGCGCCCTTTTCAAACAAGCAGCGGCTGATACAGTCACCCGCCGCGCCACCGCGCACTGAGCGCTGGGCCGGTAACACGCTGGCGCAGACAAACAGAGCGTAATGAAGTAACGGTCGGGCTCATTAACCGCTAAGCCACAAGCTGTTAGCGCCGGCCCGTCACCGCCACTGCACAAATTGGGAATGGAATCCCGCTCGGGCGAGCACCGGTGGGTCGCCATACGGCTGCAACTCATGCGGTAGTGGCTTTAGTGCACGCATGCAGTTCAGGTGCTTTTAGGCCGCTGTTGTTTCTTTTTTTTAATTATTTTTTTCTCCATTTACGTACACATGAAATCTACATAAATTTATAAATATGAAAACAATTACAACAAGCCTGGGCCGCTGTTTCTTGTTTTGTTTTGTTAAGGTTTGTTTTTGTTTTTACATTGCGTTTTAGTATTACATTAAGAAAACTTTTTTTTTTAAATATTTTTGAATTCAACCCTTTCAACCGTATTTTCTTAGTGAACCTTCTCTTCATAAAAAGTGCGAATTATCTAACACGTTAGCCGGGAAGTGAAACAAAGTGAAAAGATATATAACAATTTAAGACGTTACCTTATTGATATTGGTTTGTTACTTCTAGGCCAAATATACACTTGAAACTATACTTATTTACATTACTCGAGTTGTAGAGAGGCATTATATACATTTTCTAAATTATTATTATGTTCCCCTTCCGGGATATATTTCTATTTCTAGGAAATTCCGTCTCTTTTTTTCTTCGTGAAGAAATTAGGCTACCCACATGCATCAAATTAAAAAAATAAAACGCCTAATAAGAAATCCACCGACATCCTTGACTCGGCATTCAGAACAACTTTTCCCCAACGACGACATAAACTCAATCACACCCAAGAACGATAATCCCGCGCGCATCAAAGTCTCAATTACCGCCCCTCGCTGTGCCTGTTTGGCAGTCCTATCCCAGAAATCCGTGGGGGAAATGTTAATGACATTGGCTAATGAGTTGAACAAACGGACAAACGAGGACTGTCAACAGACGCAAAGCCCTCGTCGTCTTCTCGGCCAGGCACCAACCCCACCAGCGGCCTGCACCTGTAGGTCAAAGGCCTAGAGGCTTGGGTGCAAAATGGTGTCTGTGCTAGGCGGTGACAGGCCACATTTGGCCACCTCCTGAAAAATGTCTACCGTGGATGAAGTTTTTAGGAAAGTTTTGCTGTAATACGTGCGAAAAAACATGCACTTTTTGTTGTCTTTTTCTCTTTGGAAATTAACAAAAATGCACTAAATTTCACGTTTTAGCATAGTTTGATAACTACCGACTTTTTAATGTGCTGTCATGACCCATTTACTTCGTCTAGACATTTCTCAATGCCTCTTGTTCCGGTTTGTGACTTCCGAGTTACAAATCTGCGTTATGAATCTGTTTTGCATATCTAAGTGTGTACATGTACGTCATTTGTAAACTAGTACGTCACTGTATATTTTTATCTTACAATGTGAATATTAATCACTTTTCTCCTTCTTTTCTTCTTTCCGTCCACTCTGCTGTTTTCAGATGGTAATTAAGTCACTAAATAAAAAAATAAAAAGCAACAACTAGCTATCATCTATTTCCATAAGTTTCTAAACTTTTCACTTAGGGTTCTTCCAACAAGGTATCACTCCGTCCCTGCGCACCGACCACCCAAAATGTCGTCCAACCCTCCCGCGTTCTCGCGCAAGTCTCGTGCTGGCACGGCCTCGGGACCGGGCCAGAGGTCACTGGGTGCACGGCGCGTGCGCATTAACCTTGTCCTTTTCCCGGCATGCTGTGCAGTCGCGGTGTAAGCTTCTTGGCATTCCATCGCACCTTGGGCTTTGCCTAGCGATCAGCGGTTGATTTTCCTCTAATAACTACACCTGCAAGCAAAAAAAAAGAAGAAAAAAAAGGAAAGGTAGAAAAAGTGATGGGGTGGGATGAGGGGGTGGGGGTGGGGTGGGGATGGGGAGGGGGAGGTAGGTAAAAGTTCTACAACACAAGAAATAACTAAAACGGGAAGACAATGGCAAAAAATAAAAACATAAAGGAATGAAATCAAAATAAGATTAGAAGAGGGAGTGAAGGAAAACACGGGACACAGAGTGAAAGAAAGATGCACAACAAGCAAAAAAAAAAAAAAAAAAAAAAGTTGCGCATTTCTGATGTCATCAATGCCTACAAAAGACGGTGTATGGCTTCCCAGTACAAGTAGTGATGTCATAACTTCTTGAAGCGATTGTAATCATTCTTTTGAGGTTCGTCAAACAGTGTTAGATGCCTCAAGCGCCATCGCTCTTGAGAGCCACTTACTGTGTGAGATCCTTTTATTCACATGATAAAAGCCAGTTGCTTGCTGGAACTCTAATTATTTCCCGCAGGAGGCAAACACAGTAAACTTAAAAAATCTTTACTCTAAATTCCGCTAACACAAAGAGACAGTCAGACAGACAGACAGACAGACAGACAGACAGACACAGACACACACACACACACACACACACACATACACACACAAACACCCACACACCCACACCCACACACATAAACACACTCACACACACACACACACACACACACACACACACACACACACACACACACACACACACACACACACACACACACACACACACACACATAATAAATTAATGTTGCATGTCATGGTTTATTATTTTCTGTTATCTCAAATTTGTAGTCTTTGCTCTCTTCTTTTCCCGGAGGATAGATCTTTCTGTACGCAGAGAACAGTGTTGTCAAATTTCTCTCACCACCTCCGTTTGTGAGATCGATCAAGTTATTGAGCCTGGCGCGGCGACCCTGGCGCTGATCATTTAATCCACTACACTTCACATAAACACACTCATTGATCCGGCCCCAGACGGGCGCAGTGGTCTAGTGAATAAGACATCGGCCTCCTATGCGGAAGGTCGTGTGTTTAAATCCCGGCCAAGATCAAACTTAAACTTACAGAGAATATGAAATTAAATAAAGAAGACGATGGATAAAGTAAGAAATGTAGCTGATGATAATATACAGAATGAAGAGAGGATGACTTGAATTTTGTTTGTGTATCTTATCAACCGATACCCTCAATAGTTTATCTTTTTTTTTTTTTTTTACATTTAGTCAAGTTTTGATTTTGTTGTTGGTGGTAACCTGGGTTTTGTTTCCGCAAGTCGTTCATTGTAGGATCAAAGTCGACATTAACAGAGCAAACAATCAGTACAATAATTTCTACTTAGTTTTTCACCTTAAATCTTGATCACGAACGTGTGCATCTACCAATCAAGCCCTCTTCCCTTCGTCCCCCAAATCTGACCGGGCTGTATCGACAGGGGTTGGAAAGTTTGTAGTCGCTCGGAGCCGGAGTGTTGGTGTGTGTGTCTGCAGCGATCCGGTTGCTTACAGCCATTGCCGCTCCAATCGATGCGACAGAAAGAGAGCGAACATTGACCATCGCAACGTCGCTTGCCCGTCTGTTTGAACAGCGAACGCGCTAATAGCTTTTCTATTGTAATTAACCCTCTTCCATATTGCTAATAGGCCGCCGCCGGCACAAAACGATCATGTCCGTTTTCCTCTTTCTTTTTTTTCTTTCTTGCATTCTCCTCCTCCCTCCTTTTTCTTCGTCTTCGCATTTCCCCCTGTCACTTTTTATCTCTCGCGGCGCTTTTTTAATGTCGTAGGGGGCTTTTTTCCCACCAGTGTGTGCGTACCGGAAGAGTGTATTTTGTCTCCTTTCTGAGCGCTGTTAAAACGACTGCAAACACGGGCATTGAGAGAGGGGAGATGGGCAGAAATTGACGTTGCTTTTTAAACGGCAATTTCTTTTTTGTCTTCTCACGAATCAGATTAAACAGTGTATGGAGCAAAGTGAAATTGAATATGGCCGTGCGTTTTGTAGAGGTAGGCACACACACGGGCGTGCGGCGAGCACTTAACTCTCGAGCCCTCTTGTCTTATTATCGAGTTACGCTTTTCCATCTCTTCTTTTATTCTTACCCTCCGCTTTTCCACTCTCCCCCCCTCCTTCCCCACCCTCCTCATTCTCCCGGACCACCCCCACTTCCGCCTCCTCCTTTCCCCTGAACCAACCTCTAACAGTCGCTTCTCTTCTCAAACTCCCAAACTTCTTGTGTCAGCGGAGACAAGACAACGAACAGAAAAAGTAATGCACTCTGGTTAGATGATGGTTAGATGATTTTACTCCTTTCTTCTCAAGGAAGTTACTCTATCCCTCACAAAACAGAGCATCGACCATCATTGTTTTCCTCGGTGAAGTCATCCCAAACAAAATTGGGCATTGACCAAATCGTTTTTTCTTGATTGAGTTTTTCCCTCAATAAACAGAGCATTGACCATCATTATTTTCTTTTGACACCAGGTGGCGCCTCCGCCGGCAACTCCTCTCCCTGGACCAGCAAAGAGAGCACGGACTCGGAACCGGACCGCGGGAAGGACGACTCTAACTCCAACCCAGGGTCCGACGCCTCAGGCGAATCCTTCGGGCGCCACGCGGAAGACATCCTGTGTCCCTGCAAACCCGGAAGCGGCAGAGAGATCAACAGCAACGGAAGTTGCCGCTACAACAAAATCATGGATCGGAACAGCACGGACGGCAGCGAGTCAGGGGAGCTAAGCGCTCTGGACATGATGCGTCGCACCATGCCCCCCATGTCCGGATCCGAATCCGACGGCCAAACCATGTCCCACCGCACCAGCCTCTCCGGGTCGGATTCCGACCAGAACCTGTCTTACCACACCAGTCTCTCCGGCAGCGATTCCGACCAGAACCTGTCCCACCACAACAGCACCGACTCGCGCAGTAAGTCGGACCAGGAAGAAGCTGGAATGGACGCGGACGCGGAAGGGAGCGGGCACAAAGACGAGTTAATGATGGATCGGGACCGGGAGTTGGAAGAGATGGGCAAGAGGAAGCAGCGTCGTTACCGTACCACCTTCACCAGTTATCAGCTCGAGGAGCTGGAGCTGGCCTTCCAGAAAACACACTACCCTGATGTTTTTACACGGTAAGCATTTTTGTCGTGTGCTTTATGTTTTGTTTTGTTTTGTTTTGTTTGTGTTTCTGTATTTATTCATCGTCATGGCGTTGTCGACGTCGTCGTCGTGACCGTCATTATCATTAACATGTATCATCATCATATTCATCTTCGTCATAGTCGTCATCGTTATCGTCATCGTCATCTTCTTACCTCTTCTTCTACCAGATTCTGGACCAAATAATCACACGATGTGTTCTCCGCCATAGTGAGATATTAGCCTTTCCCTTCTCTCACAGGGAATGTCTCTTACACATGTCTTTAAAATAATCACTCGTAGTAAGAAAGAGTAATCCTGCACAGAATCTATGTTGAGGAAAATAAATAAGACATGTTGGGGGACTGTTCTGGAAATAGTCGTACTGCTGTCAGCTGAGGTCAGCAACGAGAAATGCCACATGCACTGCCGACCATTGAGCGGTCAGCTGCCGCCGGCCGCAGCCTGGTGTCCACTCAACAGGTGGAATTGAGGGATTAGAAGGACAAACTGGGCAATGGAAACTTGTCCGCCGTGCTAGAGCCCTTGTTTGAAAACACCTCCGCGCCGACCAACACGCTGCCTATCCGGCGTGTTTGACCACCGAGCTTTCGTGTGTTTGACCCGCGGCCGGTGTGCGGCCCGGGGGCCTCTGTCCAGTCAACACCAGTAGCTTTTTAATCTCGGCCCGGTAAATTTGACCTCCACCATTCCCCACCACACTTCGTCGCCAGGATTTGACCGACCGTTGTGGACTCAACTCGGCTCAAATCCGATTTCCTGTTTGCTCAAAAACAATGAAACCAACACGCGAGACAAGACCGTCGGCCGCGGCCACGGCTACAAGCAGAAAATCGATGTTTGTTTTCTGTCTTTTTGTTATTCTTCAGCTTTTCATTCTCCTTTTTTGTGTGTGGGTCGGTTTTTCTCTTTTTTTAGTACCTTTTTTTGTTTGAGCTTTTTTTATGGACCAATCGCTAGAGAGGTGGACAGGTTTGTGCGGGCCTGATCCCGCGGTTTGCTTTCAATATGGCGGCGGTGGCTGTGGCTGATTGGAGGGTGGATGGGAGTAATTAACCTTGTCGTGATGCAGTAATGTCCGGTAAACACCTTTCAATCCGACACACACGCTGCCACTCTCATGACGTCACGGCCTCAAGGGCAGCAAGGGGAGACTTAGCGAAAGGAAAACACGGCGGGGAAAAAAGAGCATTTATTCTTAATCAGATTAAATATTCGAAGGGAAGTGATAGCAAATGTGCCACGGCGAGGTTATTGTTAATGAGATTAAATACTTGAAGGAAAGCAGAAACAAATGTGCCAGGACGAAGCTATTTGAAGTAACAGTAAATAATTAACTGGAAAAGGAGTGCAAATGGGTCGTTACATAGGAGCTTGAAACATGTGGCATGGGTCATTCAGATTTGAGATTATCGAGAAGAACCCACATTTTTTTCCCTCTTCGATTATTTGATTGAACAATCAACAACCAACAAACCAACCGAAAAGCAACATAAAAAAGTCAACTAGCAAACTCTAGCATTAATTTCTTGAGATTCCAGTTGTTAGGTTAAACATTAGGCACTGTTCATGTGGCGGTTACATCATCATCATCATCATCATCATCATCATCATCATCATCATCATCATCATCATCATCATCATCATCATCATCATCATCATCATCATCATCATCATCATCATCATTATCGTCGTCGTCGTCAACTTCTCCTTCTTCTCTATCTATTGTGTTGATTAATTAATTGATTTATTTAATACATTTTTAAGTGCTCACTTGCAGGTACGATGCATGTTCACGCAAGTCAGATCAGATGCATCGATATTGACTGCTACAATCTTTTAAACAAATACTTAGGAACGTTGAAGAACTTGTTGCCAGTTAGAATCACGAAAAAAGAATACGTGGATTGACTGGTAGTGAGCTTAAGCAGTTTTGATACACTGAGCGGACATTTAGGTTTTTATCAACATATTCATATAATTTGAGTTTAAACCATGCATTTGAACAATTGTATTGAATGCATTTGAACAATTGAACTTTTTTTTTTATTGAGAATCGCTGTTGAAATTAAAATCAATTGTTCTCAACGAAATAACTCCTGTACCGACACAGATTTAATCATGGATTCAATTAATTTGTTTGTTTTTACAATCGTTGTCTTTTTTTTTGTTACAGAGAAGAGCTGGCCATGAGAATAGATCTGACGGAGGCACGTGTCCAGGTAAGAAATCGATAATTAACTATCACCTGGATATTACCTGTATATTACCTGTTCGGTGCTACCTCCTCGTCTGGCAAGACCCGTTTGAAAAGACTTCCGTAACTTCCTCCAGTAGCGTGATGACTTCGCAGTTGTTAAATAAAGTACATGTAACTATTATCTACTGTTGGATCCCTTAGATTTTGTTGTTAGTAAATAATTTAGAAAAAAACCACTCTGCACAAAAAGCAGCCGGGCTGTAGGTTTTTGGCATTTGTCTAAGTGAAAGGATCCTCTTAATTGTCGTAAAAGGCTGAACTGATTTGTGGCAATTTATACGGATGGAGGTTTTTGGCATTTGTCTAAGTGAAAGGATCCTCTTAATTGTCGTAAAAGGCTGAACTGATTTGTGGCAATTTATACGGATGGAGGTTTTTGGCATTTGTCTAAGTGAAAGGATCCTCTTAATTGTCGTAAAAGGCTGAACTGATTTGTGGCAATTTATACGGATGGAGGTTTTTGGTATTTGTGCAAGTGAAAGGATCCTCTTAATTGTCGTAAAAGGCTGAACTGATTTGTGGCAATTTATACGGGATGGAGGTTTTTGGCATTTGTCAAAGTGAAAGGATCCTCTTAATTGTCGTAAAAGGCTGAACTGATTTGTGGCAATTTATACGGGATGGAGGTTTTTGGCATTTGTCAAAGTGAAAGGATCCTCTTAATTGTCGTAAAAGGCTGAACTGATTTGTGGCAATTTATCCGGATGGAGGTTTTTGGCATTTGTCTAAGTGAAAGGATCCTCTTAATTGTCGTAAAAGGCTGAACTGATTTGTGGCAATTTATACGGATGGAGGTTTTTGGCATTTGTCTAAGTGAAAGGATCCTCTGAATTGTCGTAAAAGGCTGAACTGATTTGTGGCAATTTATACGGATGGAGGTTTTTGGCATTTGTCTAAGTGAAAGGATCCTCTGAATTGTCGTAAAAGGCTGAACTGATTTGTGGCAATTTATACGGATGGAGGTTTTTGGCATTTGTCTAAGTGAAAGGATCCTCTTAATTGTCGTAAAAGGCTGAACTGACTTGTGGCAATTTATACGGATGGAGGTTTTTGGCATTTGTTTAAGTGAAAGGAACCTCTTAATTGTCGTAAAAGGCTGAACTGATTTGTGGCAATTTATACGGATGGAGGTTTTTGGCATTTGTCTAAGTGAAAGGATCCTCTTAATTGTCGTAAAAGGCTGAACTGATTTGTGGCAATTTATACGGATGGAGGTTTTTGGCATTTGTCTAAGTGAAAGGATCCTCTTAATTGTCGTAAAAAGCTGAACTGATTTGTGGCAATTTATACGGATGGAGGTTTTTGGCATTTGTCTAAGTGAAAGGATCCTCTTAATTGTCGTAAAAAGCTGAACTGATTTGTGGCAATTTATACGGGATGGAAAGTATATTAAATGGCCTGGATTCCGGTGTAAACCATGTTTGTCTTATACACTACGATCATTCCCTTTTAACCTGAATATTCAGCCATTCTCCCGTACCTGCCAAAACCCAGGTCGATGTTAACACCCTTGCCGATTCTAATAAGGCAAAGGCCTGGCTAAATTGCTGAGCCTACCCGCCACATGCAACAACACTCCTCTAGGTCACGCAAGTCGCTCAACTCTCGTATGTCCACACGGTGGTCGTCAGGTTTACCTCCCTTTTCAAATGTCACCTCCTTCAGGTAATTGGTGAGCAAACATGGCGGTGGGGGGCCTGACTTCGCTCCCTTTGTCACGCGGCATGTTCGGCAGTTTACGAAGCCAAAAGCTCTCCTCCTCAGCCATTTAATACACCATTATTACTGGGCGAAAGTGAGTTGTTCGGCGCACGGCGGCGGGTGTCTGTTTGCCGTTTGTATATTCCTGCCAAAAGACTTCCCCCCTGCCCCATTATGACAACGGTGGGAGTGAATCTATAGAACACTCAGCGGCAGATATATGTTTGCTGTTTGTGTATATTCCTGCCAAAAGTCCCCCCCCCCCCCCCACCATTTAATACGTCATTATTACGTATTGATTGGGGATCGTCGAAGAAAGTTCGGGTGGGCGGGTGATTGTGTTCTGTTTAAATACAGTCCTACACAGAGTCTTTCATTGGCCATCACCTGTGCTAGCTCTGCTTGGTGTCAGAGCTTTAGTTTCGTATTTGTTTTAGATCGGCTGAGGACGAGCGTATTTAAGAATGCGTTTAACTAATGTTTGAATTTAATATTAAAACGCTCGGATCACGTTCTCACGATAGGGGCCGTGCCTCACGCACATGTGTGAGATGTAATTAAGCTGTTCAAATGTCAGCGTTGAAAATGAAAATAATTTCCATGGCAAGATTAATGTCAATTTAATTTTGGAAGTTTGCAGTCAAGCTTCGCTGATAATAATTTTCCAAGCTCGACAAGAAAATAAGCCTTAATTAAGATTCCTTAATATAATTTCACTTTGAATAGACATAGACATAGACATAGACATAGAACACTTTATTATCTCAACGAGGAGAAACTCAGGTGAGGTGTATATGTTACAGTAAATTCATCAAACCAGTAAATTTGTAAATTTACTGAAATTTTCAGTAAATTTGTAAATTTCCTGGGTGTCAAACTCAGTAAATTTGTAAATTTCCTGAATTTTTCAGTAAATTGGTAAATTTACGGAGTGAATTTACAAATTGACTGGTTTGATGAATTTACTGTAACATATACAGCATTACAATAAGGGCTTACGTACGCATCGACTACTTGCCAGAATTTTCATCCTTTAAAAATTTTTTTTTTGGTTAGAAAAGAGATTTTTCACTAAGAAAGGAACACAGACGTTGTTTGTGTGTTGTTGGTTTTGTTTCGATACAAGAAAAGAAAGAACAATATTTCACTCGCTAGATTTATGTTTGTACATTTATACATTCTGCTTTAGTTAGGCCTAAAAAAAAAAGTAGGTGTGGTTACGGTAACCCGACCTACCCTATTTTTAGGGGCCGATCCTATAACTTTTTATTACATTTGTCAAAAAAAACCCCCAAAAAACAACAAAAAAAACCGAGTGCAAAAAACGCAATGAAAGCGAAAGCGCCCGAGTCGCACACTTATTTCCCTGTCAAGTAGGTTTAATTTGTACACATTAGAAAAAAAAAAGTTAAAAAAAAAAAAAAAGTGATTGCCTACCTACCTACCCTATTTTTTTTGGCTATGTTACCGTAACCACACCTATTTTTTTTTTTGGCCTTACGACTGTATCGATCTATCCCAACTCTGCTGCCCAACTTATAAAGGGAAGCGGGACAATGAAGACGACTACAGAGGAATCTTTCGCTTTATTCACTAATTAGTGCTTGTGTAGGTAAAGGAAGAATCAGTCAAAATAAGTTCTTGGTCTTGCCAGTCTGTTGATATTGTGTGCTGAATGTAATGTTATGTGTTTGTTTGTTGGGCTCATCCTTGTTGACAATGCTAGAAGCAGTCCTTTCGTTTTATCCCCATCTGCTTTTTACGGATGAATTTGTCCTGTAATAAATGTACAGCTAATTTAAGTGTGCATGTTGCATCGTGTATGCTCAGTCCCTGTATAACTGCAGTATAGCCAGGCCATGTTCCCCCCTTTTCCTAAGCCCTTACTGCCTTTCGCCATTATTTTCAACGCTGCCCGCGGCATGTATTCGTAAATAAAAACACGTGGTTGTGTTTTGTAGTGCTGGCAAGTCAGTGTGCATGTCGCATCGTGTACTTCTCCCTATGTAAAAGACAAAATAACTCCATACTCCCTCCCCCCCCCCCCACCTATTCCTACGCCCCATATTGCCCTTTTCCGTTATTTTCATCGTTACCTGCATGTATTTGTGCAAACACGTGGTTGTGTTTTGAAATGCTTACAAGCTGTGTGTTGTATCGTGTGCCCTTCTTTGTGTGTTTAGGTCTGGTTTCAGAACCGCCGCGCTAAGTGGAGGAAGAAGGAGAAAGCCGGTGCCGGCAGCCACCCGTACAACCCCTACAACTCCCCGCTGGGTCTGATGGCCAGCCGGGGTGGCGTGGGACATCCACCCGTATCCTCGGCCTCAGGGGTACCCGTACCCGGCGCTCACTCCACATACTCCGACCTCCTGCTGAAGACGTACGAGAACACCCTGATGGCGCGTTACGGTCTGACGTCACCTCTGGCGTCACTCAACCCCGCCCTCTGCTCGCCTTTGCTCGGCATGGGGATGGGGGCCTCCCACATGGGAGGTTTGGGGATCGGAATGGGGATGCGGAATCTCACCCCCCTCTCCATCCCCGTCCCTCCGCCAGGCTCATTCCAGCATCTTCTGGCCAGCATGACGTCATCCGCTGCCAAGGCCCGTGAGTCTTTCGCCGATATGACGTCATCGGGTCCCGGCCTGCATTCTCCGCCCGTCTCCATGTCGTCATCCACACCACCCATGACGTCAGCCTCCCCTCCGGCTGATCGTCGTAGCTCCAGTATTGCGTCATTGCGGCTTAAAGCGCGTGAACATGAAATGCGGATGGGAGTTGGCAACGGAGGTTGCAGCAGCATTGTTTACTGACGATAGAAACAGCCTAATTGTTACGGCGAACAACACTTAAGATGTTCGACAAATACGAACTTTGATTTTTCCACAGACATTAACTGTGTTAGATCGACGAGACATACTGTTAAGTCGATAAGAGAACATATATCACTTGTTGCATTGTTGGCGGTCAGATCTCTGTAGGTTCTAAGACCGTATGCTCATCTGAATTATCTCGCCAGAACTCTTCCATTCCCCAATAATGGAATGTGTAGCGAGTAGAACTGTGCTAGCACAGTCGTCGGAGAATGGACACAGGACATTCGTTGAGAATGAAACAAAATGGACGTAGTCCAAAAATGTTGAACAGAACAAGTTCTCCATCGGGAAAATGAGTAAATTTCCCCCCAAAAGACACAAAAGTAGATCTATGGGGAAACAAAGATCCCGTGACACTGTCCGCAAAATGTCGACCGGTTAAAAATTGTTGACGAATATAAATGACAAATAACCGTATTGATACGATGCCAGACACAATTTATTTTTGGCCGTGTGAGATCTGCCGTGCCTGGCATGACGTCAGAGCAGACAGCTTACGTCAGAAGTACCATTGCCGTCTAGAAAAGAAACCAGAAGCAAGCCAGCTTGCCTGCTTTTCTAATTCTTCAGTGAGAACGTGTACAAGTTTGATTTCACAAGGAAACCCAAACTGTGGGGGACATCCGACGTCCAGAGAAGGACAGGTCAGTTAAACTGGCATACTCAGGATTTCAGAATGTTGACATAACCCGTCAAACGCAGAAGAAGAAGACGATTTCACATAATACAAACATTATAGGCACATGACTATTTACAATAGCTTTCTCCACGGTGCAAGAAAATTTAAATTTGCGAGAAAAAATGCAAAAGAATACTGGCTACCTACACTCTTGTAGTAACCGTATTTATCGGATTAAAACATCCCAAACGACCTTCAGTTTGTGAAGCAGTACTGTAAACGTACGCGAACACTTTATCAAATGACTTCATGTCAAAACCGATATGTTGTGCAGAAATGTTGTACAGTTCTTTACAAAAAAACCACCATTTTCAGATGGAACTGTTGCCGATGAAACTTTGTCCCAGACACATGCAGCGTCAGAACTTATAGCATGCGATAAAGACATTTTGTTCGACTGAACCTGTGTGATAATTATGGAAAGGCTTCAAGTAAGATGGTATGTATCTTACTGGACTGAATGGCGATTGAAAAAAGTGCCAGTCGTAGTTGTTGAACAGATGTCAGGAGCAATTATTACTACATTGAATGCAGACCTGTTCACGCTGAAAGACACCGAACTATTTGTTGTGAATACAGATGATGCCATACTTGACTAAAAAGACCAAAACGAATTGTTGACGCAAATTACGAACAATGTTCAGCGAGACAATATTTGCCTGAAACCATTGTTCAGATTAATAGACCCTAAGACATCCGTTCTAAAAGAGACGATGTCATTATCGACTGGAAAACACATTGTTAATAATTATGTACGGTGTTCAGCTTCAAAGACTCCGAAACATCAGTTGCAAAACAGACGATGTCATACTTGACTGAAAGTGATGTCATACTTGACTGAAAGTGATGTCATACTTGAATGAAAGTGATGTCATACTTGACTGAAAGTGATGTCATACTTGACTGAAAGTGATGTCATACTTGAATGAAAGTGATGTCATACTTGACTGAAAGTGATGTCATACTTGACTGAAAGTGATGTCATAC
>NC_090257.1:4813480-4818480 GCF_037325665.1 Littorina saxatilis | reverse complement strand
TCACGTGGTGTGAAGAAACAGACGATCTCAACTGAAAGCTGTGAACTGGGGAAAAAACTTATATGAACTGACTACAATATCACGCAATAATGATTTCAATAAAGTTACTGACTTGTCTGTAGTTTTGAAAGAAAATCGGGTACTTTTTTTTGAGACACCCTGTATACCGCACAGCCTCCTCAGCAAGACCTGGGAATTGCTACGAATTCCGGCTTCGTGCAAGGAAGCCGAATAATGGACCTCAGGGACTGTAGCAACTACAGACAGATTCTGCTGCTATCAGTGCTCAGCAAAGTCCTCAACAGAAAGAGTTCTTGTGGAGAGGATGAAAGCGGCAGTTGACATCAAGCTCCAAGACCAGCAGGCACGTTTTCACAGGAAGCGATCCGGAGCCGATCACATCTCCAGTCTGCGCATCATGGTGGAGCAGTTACTGGAGTGGAGTTCCCCCCTGTACATCAACTTCATAGATTATGAGAAGGCGTTTGACAGTGTGACCACAGCGACTCTGTAGTAGCTTCTGAGGCACCCCAGAGTACCCGAGAAGCTCACCTCCTTTACCCAGTGTACCTCCAAACACTTGGCCTGTAGGGTAGCGCACGCGGACCAGCTGTCAGACAGTTTGGGGTTCAAACTGGAGTTTGCCAGAGGTGTTCACTGTCGCCTTTGCTCTTTCTCGTGGCATTCGACTGGATCATGATGACCTACTCAACAGACAGGAACAACAGAATACAGTAAATGCCCTGGACACATCTGGATGACCTGGACTTCGCTGACACCCTTGCGCTCCTCTGACACAACTAGGAGAAGACCACTCGTCTGGAAACAACACAAACTATAGGATAGGGGCTCGAGATCAATAAGAGATAACCCGAGCTCTTGAAGATCCACACTACTGCCAAGACTTCAGTTTCAGCAGGGAGCCTGTTTTGTTGCCCTACATAGCAGAGAGCATCATCATCAGTCCCCTGACTGGTACAGTCGTCGGGGGGACATGAGGGCTGAGGAGGCCGAGACCTTTCTCCAGGCTGATCTGTTGGGGGCCGTCAACAGGAGGTCAGGGAAGCTCATCTGCGTCCATTCTGTAACGTTGTCGGACCAGCTCTTGCGTTGTCTTCCACGTCTGCGACCTCCTTCGACAGTGCCTTGTAGGATGGTTTTGGAGAGGGTGTCATGTCTTGTGACGTGGCCAAACCACACCAACTTCCGACGCTTGACGGTTGCCAGCAGAGGTTGGGCGGGGATATAGCTCAGTTGGTAGCGCGCTGGATTTGTATTCAGTTGGCCGCTGTCAGCGTGAGTTCGATCCCAGGTTCGGCGGAAATTTATTTCACAGAGTCAACTTTGTGTGCAGACTCTCTTCGGTGTCCGAACCTCCCCCCGTGTACACTACATTGGGTGTGCACGTTAAAGATCCCACGATTGACAAAAAGGTCTTTCCTGGCAAAATTGCTTAGGCACAGTTAATAATTGTCTACCTATACCCGTGTGACTTGGAATAATAGGCCGTGAAAGGTAAATATGCGCCGAAATGGCTGCAATCTACTGGCCGTATAAAATTTCATCTCACACGGCATCACTGCAGAGCGCCTAGAACTGTACCCACGGAATATGCGCGATATAAGCGTCATTGATTGATTGATTGATTGATTGATTGATTGATTGATTGATTGATTGATTGATTGATTCATTGATTGATTGATTGATTGATTGATTGATTGATAGAGGTTCTTTGGGGCCCACAATGCTCTTGACCAAGCTCCGAACATAGTCGTTGGTCTTGTGCTCTGTGTATGGTATTCGGAGCAGTTTCCCCAGGCACTTGGTCTTGAATGCCTGGATTATTTGTTCGTCATTCGTTCTTCAGTGTCCAAGTCTCGCAGCCGTGAAGTAGGATGGAGAAAATTAGCGACCTGAAGAGCTTCAGTTTTGTTTGGAAGCCAATGTTGTTCTCTCACACCCAGTTTAATCTGGCCATCGCTGTTGTGGTTGTGGCGATCGATCCGTATGCAGATTTCTGCCGTGCAGGTGCCGTCTTTCGACAGGGTAGCTCCCAGGTACTTGAAGTTTGACACTTCTTCCAGTTCATCGTGATGTTGATGGTGGCACGGATGGTTTTTGTGCTGTTGACCATGCCTTTGGACTTTTCTGTGCTGACTTTCATCCCATATGCAGAGAGCACAAGGAGCAGTAAATAAGTAAGGTGGTGAACAAGTCAATGAAGTCAAATTCGTTGTGCACCTGGGAAGTGTTTCATTGGCCAAACCCTTGAAAACGCGAGAGAAAAGGACGACGGGAAGGTCCACAAACAGTTGGACGCGAGACACTGAGGCGGAGGTGAAGATACAGGGAGGCAGCTGGACAGAGGCAGAAAGGACTGCACTTAAACTTGTCCAATGGAGAAGTGTCGTCGACGGTCTATTCTCCTCTGGGGACAAGGGACTTAATAGGTTAGTGCGCAAATTAGTCAGCAAGCAAGCTAAACACACAAGCACGCACGCACGCACGCACGCACACACGCACGCACGCACGCACGCACACACACACACACACACACACACACACACACACACACACAGATCTCCATCCAATATCTGGTGAATGTTGCGGCCAGGGTGTTCAACAGGTTGTCGAGTTATTCTCCACTCCCAGCCCACCCGTCGATGTCGTCGGCGAACAGAAGGTTGTTGATGACCTGACCTCCAATGCCTCCTAATCGGAAGGTCGTGAGTTCAAATCCCGACTGTGGCTGCCTGGTGGGTTAAGAGTGGGGATTTTTCCGATCTCCCAGGTCAGCTTATGCGCAGACCTGCTAGTGCCTTACTCCCCTTCGTGTGTCCATGCAAGCACAAGACCAAGTGCGCATGGAAAAGATCATATAATACATGTCAGAGTTCGGTGGGTTAGAGAAACACGAAAATACCCAGGATGCTTCCCCCGAAAGCGGCGAACAGCTGCCAGAATGGCGGGGTACAAACGGTCATACAGGTAAAAGTCCACTCGTGCAAAAACATGAGTGAACGTGGAAGTTTCAACCCATGAACGAAGAAGAAGAAGAAGAAGAAAAGGGACGAACACTAAACAATAGAAAGACAGAGGGGCGAAACAAGGGGGGAACAGTGAATGAAATAGACCGACGGCAAAAGGGAAAGAACCGAAGGAAAGGAATACAGAAAGACAACATTCCAAAAACAAAAAAACAATAGAGACAACAAACCCCCCCCCCTCACAAAGAGTGACAGAATATGAAGAGACATTAAGAACAAAGGAAGATGACAAGAAGAAACTAAAACGTTCGCTCCCAAATCAGCTTTATTGCAGAGCTGATCGCACTAACACAGTCGTATCGCGCAAGAAAAAGAAAGACAGAAAAATGAAAAATAGGGAAAATAAAAGACAGCAAATCTTGGCAGAGAGTGTCAATGCGTTCTGAATGCAAGCTTCGCGAAAGGCCGTTACAAAGCCCCGAACAATAACGCACCCTGCGCCCAATATGTCAACTCTGAACAAACAGAACATTTCTCGTCCGCATGAAATGTCGGCAGAGACCAAATAATAACCGCATCTTTTTCATCTGTTCTTCATCGGCCGATACCTCACCGCGTGCTTTCGTCTCTCGCTTGCGTCCCCGCCAGCGCATTTCTTCAAACCTTCACACATTCCTTCTGCGCATGTCAACGAATTATATGAGGGTTTGGGACTTCCGCTCAAGATGGCCGACCTTCGGTGCACGATCCGAGGGCAAACGTTTTGATCGATGTTAAATGCCACCAGTGGAAATCCTAACGCAAGCATTAAGGTCGATGAGCGAAGCCGTGGGTGCGTTAAATTGGCGCTAAACAAGGACATGATAGAGGCCAATCACAATGATTGAAGCGGTCGTCTGCCCCGCGTTTAGGGCGCCATCTTACTTGTTTGTGCAGGGAGGTTGACCGAGACTCTGTTGGTCACGTGGCGCGAGCTTCTCATCACGTGGTGTGTTTGAAAATTGAAGCGGAATTATTTCACAAACAGGTTGAAGGGCTATATTTGGGTGGAGAATGCACTGAAGATGATGTGAGCGCCTCCGTGCTAATCTCTTTCAACAAACTCTGCACGGAGGGTGGGGTTTAGAAGAGGTGCATATTCCATATTCACGCTGAAGTCCTCATGAATATGTTCAATTTGAAAATGTTGGATATGGCATTGAGAGGGAGGGGGAGGGGGAGGAAGATTGTGTTTAAGGATGATATTGTTCAACATATTGCAATATACCGATTCAAACATAATAGAACGGGACAATGGAGCTTTACTCTCTACAAGACAAGGAGCAAAAATACTTATGCTACAGCTACTACTACCACGACGACGACGACGACGACGACGACGACGATGATGATGATTACAAGGACATCGACCAGTACCATTGACAAAAACATCCCCACCACTGCCATTACTGTGTTCTAGATGGTCGAAAGTGTAGCAAAGACCTGTACGTGTACGTGTAGATATTGCGTCACCCGTGACTCACTTTTTTCTCCAATGTTCTAAATGCATACGTTGTTTTGCTACCACAGACTGCAGATCTTGGCAAACGCGTGACGTCAAAACTAGATTTGATGACGTTACCCGTACACGTTCCCGTACAGTCCTGAAAAGTGCTGATCTGGATCTTGCTATTATCACTATATACTGAGTCACCTCGACAAAACTAACATGTTGTGTTCGCTTTCCCTTTTTGTTTGTTTGTTGATAATCAGCATTCAGCGCTTGTACTACGTTGCAAGCCCCTGGAGCAATTTTTTGATTAGGCCAAAAAAAAAAAATTGTCTGTTTCTGGTAACATGGCTAAAAAAAATAGGGTCGGTAGGTAGGGATTTTTTTTTTATTTTTTTTTTATTTTTTTTTTACCCCAAATGTAGACCAATAAAACTAACTTTAAAAATCGCGCAAAGAGACTGGATTCACTATACAAGACACTCAACACATTAACAAATCGTCAGCGGACTTTCGTTTTCACA